>NC_142794.1:86432356-86465097 GCF_049724085.1 Artemia sp. Qi Xiang Cuo
TCCGCTTATAGATGTCCCTACTTTCTTGGTCCTGCTTGTTACAAACCTGTCACGTTTTGTGACAAGTATCTACGAAATCATCGGTTGTACAAGACGTCTCTGTTTTTTGGGTGTGGCCTAATATTCAGTTTTCTGTATCTATGAGTGTTTTGTTAAGTTTATCAAATAGGACATCTAAGATGTCAGGGGCTATGGTCGACGGGAGTGACTCAAGTACAGGACCAATACTTTCTTCTAGTGACTGCAGGAAAGTGGTGCGTGTGATGGGTTCTTTCAGTTTATCGATACGGAAACTTGGGATCTTATTTTTCTTTACAGGAAGGGTTTTGAGTGGGAGTTTTGCCAATGTGCTCATTACAAGGACATGATCCGAATTGAAATCTCGTCCAGGCAAGGCGGTGGTATTTGTGACAGATAACTTCCACCGTTTTGAGATGAGGACATAATCGATCAGATTTGTCGTCTTTCCATCTGGTGATATCCAAGTTGCCTCTCTTCTCTTTCTATGTTTGAACATTGAGTTCGTAGCAAAGAGATCATTATTCCTGCAGAACTCAAGTAGACCTTCCCCACGTACGTTTCGCCTCCCAAGACCTAATCTGCCTAAGACATCACTGTCAGGTTGTGCAGCTTCTCCGGCGATAGCATTGAAGTCACAATTACTACGAGGAGATCTTTCTTTGGGACTTCATCAGTTAGAGACTGAAGTTGTTGATAGAAGGTGTCAATTTCTTCATCAGGTCTTGAGGAGTCAGGGGCGTACACTTGGATGACGGTGATGTTTTGTAGTTTCGATCACAGCCGAATCATCATAAGGCGCTCTGAGACTAACTTTGTGGCTATGAGTGCGCCCTTCGCTTAGCGTGTCAGGAGAAAGCCAACACCTTGTCGAAGTTTGCCATCAGATATACCAGAATACGAAATTATGATGTCACCGCATCGTTGTTCTCCTGAACCAGCTAAGTGAGTTTCCAAGAGGCCAATAACGTCCCATCTTTACCTCTCAAGCTCTTTGACAATTAGCTCTAGTTTCCCAGTCTTTGCCAAAGTTCGCACATTCAAAGTCCCCAGGTAGAATTGGGCTTTCTGGGTCAGAATAAGGGTTTCTCCTGGTAGAGCACCAATTTAAAAAAAAATCAATAGAAAACAAATGATAGCAAGTCTCTCAAATGTCACTTTTTGTACAAGCATGATTTCATTTTTCACTACCAAAACGGACAAATAAGAATGCTCTATATACTAACTTGGAAGAAATTTAATATAGACGACTTCACAATTTTATTTATACGATATATACTCTATTCAATTCAAATCTCAATTCAATGTTATGTCAATCGGGCGTTTAAATTGTCGAAAAATTAGGCTAAGGTTGCTTAAAATTGGCAGATTTTCGGTAAAAGTGAAGTAAATATCGGTAAAACAAATCGGTAGACATTTTTTCTACGGGTCGGTCTCCAGGTCGTTTTGAGAACTAAATAAAGCTTTTTTGTCATCCGTGTTAATAGGAAGAACACGGAAAAACACCCCAATGAAAACGAGGTTAGGCTGGGTATAAAAAGTTGAAGCTGTTGCGGTGCTGTGAGATGGGTTTGGGTCTCCATTCTGTCATAAGATCCTTCCTCCGTCCTTATTCAAAGAAAATCCTGCTTGTGTGGCCTCATAGTGGAGTAAGGGTAGACTTTCACGAGTTTGTCTGACCAAAACCGTGATTGCAAACAGTATTCCAGTGTAACGTTGAGGAGTGGCACCCATTGGGGAAATTATAGCCTAGTAAGCGACACAGTGTTTGCACTGGATTCTGATTGACGAATAATTCTCCTGGTTTTGTTTGTTTTGGTTGATTTTTTTTTTTTTTTGGGGGGGGGGCTGAAAAATTCCCCACAGCTAAGTTATCTATTATGGGTTGCCTCCCTATAGTAGCATAATATCTATAGGCACGAATACATAATAAGCATAATATTTGTAGGCATGAATATATAATAGACTTGATATTGCTTGTGGGATATTTTGACTCTTGTTGATAGAAGAGCGTTGCCAAGTGTGGAAAACCATACTGTGACCTAGATGACCCCGGGATTGCTCAAAGCCTTTATTCATTCTGGAGGTCCCAGGGACTTCTTTCTCTTCTGTTCTAAACTGACTTAAGCACTTCGTGTAGATTTGAGAAGACGTGTTGAGAAGTGTGACTTAAATTTGAATATTAGAAACTACAATGACAGTGTTCTAGTACGGTTCTGAAGCATGTGCGCACCGAAAGACGGGGGAGGATTTGCTAGAGGCTTTCCAGAGAAATTGTCTACGGTTTGTTTGGGTACCCGTCACACTGATCGTATTACAAACAGTAAGCTGTACGAAAAATGTGACTCAACCCCGCTTGGGTTATAATACGTGAAGTAACACTTTCTGCGCATGAAGGATAACAGATGGCCAAATATCCCCCTTGTTGGCCAAACATATAGGGCCAAACAAAAAGTGAATCGTCCAAGAATAGGGTAGGAGCATGCCGTAAGGAAAGATTTAAAGGAAACTGGAACTTTTTTGGAAGATGTAAAGAGGCCGGCTATGAATAGATTGGGATGGAGAAGCGTGCGTAGCTTTGTTGGTCTTAGGTGGTTTGGCGCTGCAGTGATTTGTTAGTAGTAGTAGTAGTTAATAAGCGAAATTTTTTATTCCGATTTTTTTTATCGTTTAATTTTTATTTTTTTATTTTTTATATTAACTAATGTAACCTGTTTTTTTTTCTTTACTGTTTATTTTAACTATTGTTTTTTATTTTATTTTAACTATTTATTTCAACTATTCTGTTTTTATTTGTTCTATATATTAAAATGGGGGCACTAAAGTCGGTTGAGTTGAGCAATTCGTTTGCACAAAAACTGCCAAGTAGACTATTACCCAAGCAGAATATCAGCTATTAAAATGTTGCATCTTGAATTTTTCCAACTTTATTTAAAACCCAATTCAGTTACTACTCTTAGCTTTTTTTTAGTTAATTTCTGTTCGTATGTAGCTAGCAAAACTTTGTTACATATTAATAGCAGTATTATTTGTCATAATAATTGGCATAGTAGTGCTAATTGGTACACCAATCCTACAGCCCGTGTTTCTATTTCTCTTTTTCGAAAATCAGAGTGGGTAGAAAATGGGCAGATTTTTGGCAGGCTCGAAGAAAATTTCGGTAAAAGAAACCATAAAGCGTTTTTCTACAATTCAGTCTTCTATAAGCCTTGAGAACCAAATACAGAGTTGTTCTCATCAGCTTTAATAAGCAGAATAAACCAGTGAGTCCAACTTTCGGCACACTCACAAGCCTATTAGTGTCACTCTTTTTCTTTTATTTGAAAAACTTTCTTTTTAAATTTAATATGGAAGATCTGCAATTTGAGCTATATGGGTTGGAACTATTTTTTCTCAATCAAACTGCAAATGAAATGACAATTTCTGGATTTCTTTAACCAAAATCTGCTTGTAATTACACATGATTTGGCTGCCCTCTGCCAAAGCCTAGTACCTGGATTTTCCAAGTTTTCAAGAAAATAGCAAAGTAGATATTTTTTATTTCGAAACCGGCCGATTAGATGAAGATACAGAGTTTCGACAGCAGGTTTTCAAAAATCCGCTTTCTTCCTGTACTTGTCGTTCCTTTTTCAACTAATTTCAATAATGACTCTAAATCCAAAATAATTACAATTATAGCTAATGAAAACCCGACAAAATCCAATTTTAAACCAGTAATACTAGATGTACCTAAAAAAGTATAGTTATTTGTTCAGTTACTGTAATTATAATTACATTGATCACAACTGATTACAATTATTCATTACAATTTACTGCAATTACATAACATTATATTTACATTATCCCATTATTTGATAATTATCAAATCATTAAGATTGATTATTCCGTTTGTGTACTTATTATTTCTTAGATAATTGACTATGCATCATGCCTGTGATGTAGTTTCGTATGTCAATCGCATATTTGCGTATATAACCAAGAGGAGATAATTTTAACCCAATTAGTAGCTACAAAATAAATTACCTAAAAGAAACTACAAAATAAGTAACTATTGCAGTAAATAAATAAAATAAAAGCAGCTATAAGAACCTCTTTAGTTCTTCTAGGTTCATGTGAAATTAGTGTTAGCCAACTCTGGTACACGAAATGGGTGGCAGACACTACCGACCAAGTCTTTTATTTTTAATTTTTAGTTCTAAATTAGAATTTCGACTACTAAAAGCACTCAATGATGCAGTTGGAACAATAAATTTTACGTCTAAAATAATTTACGTAATTTACGTAAAATTTACGAAATAAAATTACGTAAAATTAATAATACGTAATATTACGTAAAATTAATAATTACGTAATACGTAATAAAATTAAGTAATACAATTATGTAATAATTTACGTAAAAAATAAATTTTACGTCTAAAACTGTAAAAATCGCTCTTTATAATATAAGTCTTTATAGCATTTATGTTATTAAAAAAATGCAAAGAGTGTGATTTACGTAATCTTTGATAAAAATGCTAAAATAGGCTGTTAAAAGAACGCACCTCTGGCACACAAAATGGATTGCAGACAATATCGATCAAATCTTCAAAGGGCAGCATGCTTTGAGCTTTCAGTTCGGTAACTAAATTTTTACCGATTGTGCAATATCCAAGCAGTCTAATCAGCTCAATATGATACCTAAAACATTAGTATGACTATTAAGATAAATTCCATTCCAATTAATAAAATCGCTTCAGCATTAAATGAGGCATCCTAGCTGAGTGGTTAGCACGCTAGACTTAAAATCGTGTTTCCGTGGGAACATGAGTTCGAGTCCTGGTGTCACTGGCTATTAGGTTTAGAACGCGAATCACTGGCGTGACTCTGTAGGCTTAGCCAGAGTCGACACAACTCTAACTGGGTACATACAGAAATCTGGGGAAGGTAAACAGGAAGAGTGTACAAAAGCAACGGCTGGCTGGCCTTAAATCCCCCATCACACATCCTGGCTGAAGGGTCTTGAAACGGGAAATCAGCACCGCAAGTAGGGCCTATAAGTTCAATGCGCTATTCTTTACCCATTTTTTTACATTCATTATTAGAATGACATCCCCAAAGTTCACTAAGGAACAGTTCAGACTCAAACCGAAGAACTCTTATGAAACTTTTGTTTGTGATTTTAAATATTTATTTTTGGTAGTTTTAAATTTGCTTAGGAAATCCTATATTTACTAAGATCATTAAGAAAAATTCAACTTAAGTTAATCAAATCATCCGACCGTCAAAACGATACCAACCGACTTAAAATGAGCAGTTCAAAAGCAAATCAAAAAACTCCATTTATTTTTGCTTGGGATTTTAGGACTTTTGATTTGTTTTTGATAAAGTTTAAACTTTGTTTAGAAAATCTCTTTATTAATAGCATTTATAAGACAAATCCCATCTAAATTGTTTAAACCGCCCTGCCCTCAACATGATATCGCTTAACTTAAAATGAGCAGTTCAGAAGCAAATCGAAGAACCCCATTTGATTTTGTTTGTGATTTTAGAGATTTTCAATTTGTTCTTGATAGAGTTTTACTTTGCTCAGGATATCCATTAGCTAGTAACATTTTTTAAGATAAATCACATCTGAATCCATCAAACCGCCCCGCCATCAAAATGATATTCACCACACTTAAAGGGAGCAGTTCAGAAGGAAGTCAAAGAACTCTATTTAATTTAGTTTGTGATTCAGAGACTTGTGATTAGGGTATTATAGTCTTTACTTTGAATGTCCATAACAATATCACCTAAAAAATACTTAAGACCTTAAAATGAGAAAAAAACTAACTTTAGCCATTGTAAATTAAATAAAACCACCTTTCAATGAACTCTAACTTGAAATTATTTTGTGAAATCTTAAAGAGTGAGAATAAAACTTTTAAATTATTTATACATTATTTGTAAAATAAATTTAATATAAAATTTTAACTTCAAAAAAAAAATCAAAAGAAAATAAATAAATCCATTAAGCTCTACTGGGATATTTGATTTTTTATTTTCAACCTAAATTATAACTTGCAATTAGTTTGTGAAAGCTTCGATAAAAAGACAAAATATTTTTATGATTTGGAAATTAAGTTTACGAGAAAATTTCCAACTTCAACAAAAAGATTAAAAGAATAAATAAATAATCTACTTAGTATTTCTTACGTTCTATTGGGATATTTGATTTTAATTTCCGACATTCTAAATTCTTTAAATTCTAACTTGTGATTCGCCTCTGGTAAAATATACCAAAAGCTATTCACAATTTTCTCTCCGGAAATTTATGAATTTGATGGAGTTGGCAGCTAAGCCAATCGAATCGTAAGTGGTTCAAATTTTCAGAACGTACACTAAATGAGAAATAATTTTAAAAAATAAGATCTAACCAAGAACCGGCAAACGCCAGTCTTTTCTCCTTCTGGGTATTTTTTTTTATTTATTTATTTCATTCAGCCGCGAAAATGCTCAAGCCTTAAGAGATAAAAATTACTAATAAAGATTAAATAAAAGGAAAATTACAGGAATAAGATCTGGCACCAGTCTTATCCCTGAATTTAATCCACTGAACAGTTGACTTGTGACAAAAATTTTCAAAGTATCCACCTCAGTTAAATTAAATAAAACTGGATTTACAGTAAAGAAAATTCCTGGCACAAAACCGTACTAATAACAAGGTAATTGCTCATTTGGATGTCAAAACACGATTCAGAATAAAATATTTTCAGAAAAAACGTCACCAGATGACGTCATGCTTCCCGTAAGGAAAACAAGACATTTCAGAGGTTAAAAAATATCATGCTAAAATGGTAGTCTAAAAGATAACACCTTCCTGACCTCCATGAGCGTTTCAGTTGCAACAGCTCATTCATTTTTTTGTATAATCAATGACGTGGAGGTGATGGAGGGGGAGGCGTATCCACTCCATTTTTTTAGCTTCATCCCCTAGGTTTCGAAAAATGCCTTTTTTTAAACTTTCATTGAAAAATGGCTTTTCTGAAATTATAATTGAAAAACGTTCCTTTTCTATATTTTCATCGATAAAAATAATGATAATAATAAAAATTCCCCTCACCTAAATTCTGAAAAATACATTTTGTCCTCTCTCCCAATTTTTCGTGAGTTGACGCAACTGTACATAAATCATTTCAATTGCATTATTAGTGCAGGGTCATAACGTTACAATTGAAATTAGTCTCAGTTACTGTCTTACATCCCTATCATTTGTGATTTTAATGATATTTACCAATTTTACACTAATCAAAAATGATTCTCTGAACTAAGGATGGGATGGAGGAACTTGGGCCAACAACTGGACCCTTGTATACTCGAGGGACTAACTGTGGTTATTATTATTCTTTTTAAATTTGGAACATACTCAAATCATTTACAAAACAATAATTTGCTTCCTGAAGAGAGTTAAGGTGAGTGAACAACAAATATGCAATTTGATTGAGAGGAAAACAGAATATTGTTGTTAAAATTGTAAAAATCTAGACTTTGAAAGTTTCTCTTGGGTCAAAATCACACATCTCACTAAAAAAAAAAAAAAAAAAAAAAAAAAAAAAAAAAAAAAAAAAACCTCCTTCATATTCATTTTCAGACGCATTCCTATTATCCATTGCGCTTAATCTCACCACACCCTCACAAACCCCGAAAATAATTTTTTTGAAAAAAATAAATCAAAATCCTTTTCGAAAAAGTTTTTTCATTTAGAATTTTTTTAGCATTAGTTACTAGTTTATAATTTTTTTTTTTTGTTATAAGCTGAAGGTAAAAGAACGAAAAAATAAGCAGAAATTGCAGATTCAGGCATAAAAAGTCAGTTGTTATTTTTGTTTGTTTCTTAGACATTAAACTACCCCAGCCCCAAATTCCGATCACTAATAAATCTAATCCTGTGCTAAACAAAAGTTAGTATTAATGTACGTAAAGAATTTTTAAGACTAATCAAAGCGAAGAAGGGCAAATTAGCATTAAATAGGATATATTTACCTTAGCGGACTAGCATCATCTGTTCTATCTCTTTCTGATTGCATCATTTCAAATAGGTCCGAATAAAAAACAAGGACATCATCTGCACTACATAACTAAAATGAATACGGAATGGTTAGAAAAAAACAAGCTGGTGTAAATAGTTTGGACAAAAAAGATTTAATGAACTCATTTGAGCAATAGGGGTAAAACGAATGTCAGTTTACACTATTTATACACATACACACACATACACACACACACATACACATATACAAACACAGACATACACACAGACACACACACACAGACACACACACACACACAAACACACACAGAAACAAACAGACCTACACAAAAAAAGACACACACTCACCACAAACACACACACACACACACACACACACACACACACACACACACACACACACACACACACACACACACACACACACACACACACACACACACACACACACACACACACACACACACACACACACACACACACACACACACACACACACACACACACACACACACACACACACACACACACACACACACACACACACACACACACACACACACACACACACACACACACACACACACACACACACACACACACACACACACACACACACACACACACACACACACACACACACACACACACACACACACACACACACACACACACACACACACACACACACACACACACACACACACACACACACACACACACACACACACACACACACACACACACACACACACACACACACACACACACACACACACACACACACACACACACACACACACACACACACACACACACACACACACACACACACACACACACACACACACACACACACACACACACACACACACACACACACACACACACACACACACACACACACACACACACACACACACACACACACACACACACACACACACACACACACACACACACACACACACACACACACACACACACACACACACACACACACACACACACACACACACACACACACACACACACACACACACACACACACACACACACACACACACACACACACACACACACACACACACACACACACACACACACACACACACACACACACACACACACACACACACACACACACACACACACACACACACACACACACACACACACACACACACACACACACACACACACACACACACACACACACACACACACACACACACACACACACACACACACACACACACACACACACACACACACACACACACACACACACACACACACACACACACACACACACACACACACACACACACACACACACACACACACACACACACACACACACACACACACACACACACACACACACACACACACACACACACACACACACACACACACACACACACACACACACACACACACACACACACACACACACACACACACACACACACACACACACACACACACACACACACACACACACACACACACACACACACACACACACACACACACACACACACACACACACACACACACACACACACACACACACACACACACACACACACACACACACACACACACACACACACACACACACACACACACACACACACACACACACACACACACACACACACACACACACACACACACACACACACACACACACACACACACACACACACACACACACACACACACACACACACACACACACACACACACACACACACACACACACACACACACACACACACACACACACACATATAGATATGTCTCAGTCGCTAAAAAATGTGGCAATCTTAGGACAATATTTGTCTTAAGATAAATTTGAATTGAAGTTATCAAGTATTTTGCAGTAGGTTGCATCAAGACATGGCTAATTGTCGAAGGAGACAAGCCAAGACAGATAGTCCAAGTAATTGAGAGGCAAATGTTTAAATGGCTGCAGCACCGTTAAATGGCGGGAGAAAGTATGACTCTCTTATTGGACACATACTTGTCAGCTTAGTTTTTGGAAAGGCATGCCTGCCTAGACTTTTAGGCATGTTGACAAAGAATTTAAAATTGACAGAGGACCCTAAGATTGCCTGGAATGAGAGGCAAACAAGGCACGCCCATCTATGGTCTTAAGAAGGTTGACCAAGAACTTAAAGTTGACATAGGACTACTAATTTGCTTAAAATAGCAGGCACACAATTGTTGAAAACCATCTTTATCTTCCAAATAGTACCCATTTGTTGCCTAAGCTGAGCCCCACATTCTGAGAAAATTTCAATTTTTCACAAATTTTCCAAATTTTTGGGTCACTTGCCCGAGACTCTGGGTGGGAGGGCGCCCCCAAATATTGTCCCAAATTTGGAGGTTTAAAGTTTTTTTTTATTTTTTTTTTTTGTGTACCCCCCCCCCCCGAAACAAAAAATCTTTGAGTAACCCCTCCCAAAAAAAAATCCTGGGTACGGCCTTGCCGTACCCAGGAAAAATATTTCTTTATTTTCTTTCTCTCTTTCTTTTTTTTGCTGCTTGCAATTTGAAATTTACTAAATAGTCATTTGATATTGGATTCAGAACAGATGTTTAAATCCAAATCAAAATTTGACTGCTAAGTGTGAAACCACATTTAATAAAAAGTAAGAAGAATTAAATAAATATAAAACAAAAAAGCAAAGCAGAAAATAATAACTCCGACATTGTAAGGTCCAGGCAACCCCTAAGGACTTAATTGGTTGGCGTAATAATTAAAAGAAGAAATTTGAGGTCTGAGGTATGCTTAATATGACTTTTAAACACAGAAGATATAAATAAAAAAAAACAGATATAATAAAAATACAGCGGACAAAAATAAAGAGAAGTAGAAATAAAGAAAAGCAGAAAACAATACCTTAGACATTATAAGGTCTTGGCAACGCCCGAGGACTTGATTGGTTGGCGTAACAACTAACTGAAGAAACCTGAGGTAAGAGGTGTGCTTCATCTGACTTTTTATACAGTAGATAAAATGCTGAATAACCTCCTCGCTTACTTCACTACAAAGAACTTCGTTGTCTTCAAAAATGGCACACATAGTCTCTGCTTCTAGCAACTGCAAAAATAACTCAGTTTGTATCTTGAACTTATTCTCAAAACGCAGATTTGAACTGAATTAGACACACTTTCCTAATCATCATTAAAGAGAGAGAGAAAGATAGAGCGAGAGAGACATAGATAGAGACATAGAGAGAGAGAGAGAGAGAGAGAGAGAGAGAGAGAGAGAGAGAGAGAGAGAGAGAGAGAGAGAGAGAGAGAGATAGAGAGAGAGAGAGAGAGAGAGAGAGAGAGAGAGAGAGAGAGAGAGAGAGAGAGAGAGAGAGAGAGAGAGAGAGAGAGAGAGAGAGAGAGAGAGAGAGAGAGAGAGAGAGAGAGAGAGAGAGAGAGAGAGAGAGAGAGAGAGAGAGAGAGAGAGAGAGAGAGAGAGAGAGAGAGAGAGAGAGAGAGAGAGAGAGAGAGAGAGAGAGAGAGAGAGAGAGAGAGAGAGAGAGAGAGAGAGAGAGAGAGAGAGAGAGAGAGAGAGAGAGAGAGAGAGAGAGAGAGAGAGAGAGAGAGAGAGAGAGAGAGAGAGAGAGAGAGAGAGAGAGAGAGAGAGAGAGAGAGAGAGAGAGAGAGAGAGAGAGAGAGAGAGAGAGAGAGAGAGAGAGAGAGAGAGAGAGAGAGAGAGAGAGAGAGAGAGAGAGAGAGAGAGAGAGAGAGAGAGAGAGAGAGAGAGAGAGAGAGAGAGAGAGAGAGAGAGAGAGAGAGAGAGAGAGAGAGAGAGAGAGAGAGAGAGAGAGAGAGAGAGAGAGAGAGAGAGAGAGAGAGAGAGAGAGAGAGAGAGAGAGAGAGAGAGAGAGAGAGAGAGAGAGAGAGAGAGAGAGAGAGAGAAGAGAGAGAGAGAGAGAGAGAGAGAGAGAGAGAGAGAGAGAGAGAGAGAATTTAACATTGATTTCTTGAAATTTTCAATGTCAAAAAGAAAGAACAGACATATAGAAGAACATACGAATCAACATTTAGATACAGTTATATAAATAAAGATACATTTATATAGTTTCTATTTATATAAGACATAGTTTCCGCAGATGTAGATTCACTATTATATTTATTAAAAAAAAAAGCATTCTGTCCAGACAGTTGGACTCTAGTCAGTTCCGTCCATCTGACCACCCAGTCAAAAATAAAACTAATTACTGATTTGAGGCTAAAATGGGTTGGCTAAAAGTTGATGCCAAAGGCTAAACTAGGACGCCATCTAAGCCTAACATAGTCACGCCCTTAGCAAGATGTCTAGAGAAGCTCTCTACCTCCTTATCTCGCCGGGAAGTGCAATTTAAGGTAAACTATCAGATTACTTCCTTAGATTATCATTTTTATTTCTAAGGAACAGATAAACTTACACCAGGAGTGAGAAACAGATCCAAATGTTTATGAAGCAGATTTTGATTGGCATTATTCCAACGACAAAAACTCTGGAGAAACAAATGAGCTAACTTCATCAGTTCATTCATTCTGGAGTCGTCTTCCGTATCGTAAGGGATGCGTAGAAAGTCCAAAACAACCATATGAACACCCATGTTTCGGAGTAGTATTTGCCCATGCTTCTTTGGCTTGGTTTCGCCACCAGATAAATCCCGAGTACATAGTTTGATCATGCGCATTAATATCTAGAATAAAATTTGCGTCTGAGATAATAAAAATATAAACAGTTTTAGGACTTTCTTTTTCGACGAATCGGATAACAGAACCAATATTTTAAGGCAAGCATTAGGAATAATAATTTACAACTAAAGAAATTATGGCATTAGTTTCACTTATTCTATTTGATCTGTTCCAAATTAAATTATGAGTACATTCAAATCATGCAACACCCAGAATACAACTTAAAAAAAAGTTTTAACTTCACATCAGACCAAAATCTTAACTCAAAATTAAGACATGAATTAGAAAATAATTTAGGTCAGCTACTTTTCGATTGTTTACTATCACACGACTAGGCATTTGCAAATTTGTAAATTTCTTATTAAAGATTTAGGTGTGAGTCGGATTAAACGACTAACCATAAATTCATTCTAAAACCAATTTAGAAATACTGACGGGTTTTCTGTTATTCTGCATCATGCCTGTACAATGGAAGGGGGAAGAGAGAAAGGCTTTACCCCCCCCCCCCATCCTAAGTGTTTGAAATTTTTAAAGTTCTTTTGATTTACATACAAGAATATCATTTTATCACTATTTTGATCAACATTCACCCTAAAAAAAAAAAAAAAAAAAAAAAAAACATACATGTCTGTTAAGACCAACTTAGCGTAATTTAATGTGAAAATATAGAAAAACGACAATATGGATCCCTTCTAGCTTTAGACTCCTAACTATAGCAAGCTAAAATCTCAATGGGGGGGGGGGGGCAAAAAATTATATTGTGGGAATTAAATTTAATTTATTTATATTTCAAATTTAATAAATGAAAAATATGGAAAATATATAAAGACACAAATAAAAACAAAGTAAAAATTAACTGATGCCACTTGAGAGAAACTCAACACCTATATTGACATTTATATATACAGAAAACATAACAAAACAGACAATGTATTTTGTAGCAATAGAGAGAAAGTCACTCTATTTTACCTCCAAAATTAAACCCTTTGGAAGCGACACATTACCAAATAAAAGGAAGCATAAAGTGACTAGAAACATATCGGTCTTGCCGACAAAGTTTTATCCAGAACTTAAAATTTTTACATTTATTACCCTTTCCAGCAAGGTACAATTACCTCCCTTACCTCCCGAGATTTACAGTGAGGGGCAAGATTGTGAAAGGTTTTCAAACCCATTCTTTTATCATTCTAATTTGAATTGACTCGGTCGTTAAAAAAAAGAATATGAACAAATTTTTTCTGCTTCTTTTATTATTGTTAGTACCCCCCCCCCCCCCCCCGAAAAATAGTCCTGGATACAGTCCTGACTAGGTACAACGTACTTACCTGTTGAATGGCTTTATAATTGTCGTGTTGGGCTTTATCTACAGGAGGGCCAATATCCAAATCAATGGCTGATCCAGATCGATCGTCTCTCGTCAATTTCCTCGTAACTCTACGCACGGAGGATTTTGAGCTTTTATTGTCTTCCATGTTGTTATTATTATTGTTATTGTTGTCACCTCGATTGGCAATGTTCTTTCTTTTGTAGACCCAAAGCTCGGACTTTTCCACAAGAAGCCGCAATTCATCTAAATCCTTTTTGATTTGCTTGTAGTGCTCAATGTCGCTGTCGGACACAAGAAGTTGCACCTACAATGATACCTACTTTCAGACACATCGAAAAACGAAATGAGTAAAATAGAAAAAAATGAAAAGAAAATAATTTGTAAATTTTTGCGACCAAAAACATCTAAAGCATATAGATTCTAAAGCCTTTTCTTTCATCCTTTTTTCTCTTTGATTTATTCTTTTTCATTTTCACTTAATACTTTGCATTATATAACATACATTTTATTCAGGCTTCTTTCTAAAATATACGAGTCTTAGTATTTTCACATATCATGGTCCTCGGGTGCGCACTTTGCATTCTTAAATTAATTATATTATTATCACTTTTTACACCAATTACATTTTATCATTTACATTTTAATCATTTTATGACTTTGTATCAATTACATGTTTATCAAGGCTCCTCTCGGAAATGTGCAAGTCTCAAAATTGATCGCATACCGTGGTCCTCGCGTGCATACTTTGCATTCTTACATTAATTATATTATTATCACTTTTTACACCAATTACATTTCATCACTTATATTTTTATCATTTTATCACTTTACATCAATTACTTATTAGTCAGGCTCCTCTCAAAAAAGTACAAGTCTTAGAGTTGTCACATACCGTGGTCCTCGCGTGCACACTTTGCAAGCTTACATCAATTATATTATTATCACTTTTTACACCAATTACATTTCATCATTTATATTTTTATCATTTTATCACTTTACATCAATTACTTATTAGTCAGGCTCCTCTCAAAAAAGTACAAGTCTTAGAGTTGTCACATACCGTGGTCCTCGCGTGCACACTTTGCAAGCTTACATTAATTATATTATTATCACTTTTTACACCAATTACATTTTATCATTTACATTTTAATCATTTTATCACTTTATATCAATTACATGTTTATCAAGACTCCTCTCGGAAATGTGCAAGTCTCAAAATTGACCGTGGTCTTCGCGTGCACATTTTACATTCTTAGATCGTTTATACTATTATCAATTTTTATTACATTTTATCACATTTTATTACATTTATTACATTTTATCACTTATATTTTTATTCAGGCTCCTTTTAAAAATATGTAAGTGTTGAAACTATCACATACTATGGTCCTCGTGTGCACACTTTATATGTAGAAAAATTAAAACTTATTTAGAAGAACAAAAAGAGGCTTTAGAACTTTCCATTGACCGTTGACCATGATAAGACAAAGACGAATAAAGAATCATATTTTTGCTTTTATTATATGCACATAAAAAAGTAACAATACATTGAAAAAAAATACACTTTTTTAAATTTATTTATAATAAAAAAATACAAAATTTACATGGGCACAGAGAAAAAACACTTTTTTTTGTTTACAGAGAAAAAAAACATTAAATTAGAGAGAGAGCACTTGAAAAAAAAAATCTGCTCTAAGTCCAAAAAAAGATAACTTTGGTGACGGTGCGCCCCCCGCGCTGGCGCCCCCCCCCCCGGGCCGCGAGGCCCCCCCCAAAGGTCGCGAGGCCCCCCCCCCCCAAAAGGTTTTTAGAAATAATTTACAGGACTTTATTTAAACCGAGACTTTCCCGATGGGCAATACATTCGATCCGGTCTGAAGTTAAATAGTGACCAAGGGGGAGGGTGGTCACACCATCTTGACAAACATAGACCTTGTCGGAAATGGTACTCATGGCTATTTTTTTTACATTTACAGTAAAGTTCCTGTAGTTCAATGAACGAATTGTCAACAATTTGGCTCGTGGAATTGCATTTTCAACAATACAATTCCTATAAATGTTCATGTCGAAATTCTTGTCCACATAGCGCGTGGGTACTCCTTTGCAACGTTTCTTGATTTCCTCGTCGTATGTCTGTATAAAGTATACCTTCGGACCTACAAACATACCACGGGAAATCAAGTCGCTTGCGGTTTCAGATTTAAAAAAAAAAAACTGATTTGGCGCCCGACGTTTCACAAGCTCAGGGTAAATACCACCACACCAAATTGTGTAGTCCAACCGTGAGCTGATAATTTAACCGTGCGCCAAATCATCAATTAGATTTGGTGTTTTTACTTTGAGCAGTAGAGAATCCGTGTCACCGTATCAGACCTCTACTTGCCCCTTTTCAGGCCACTGTACCCTAGCCACATTGTAGTAGAATTCCAACATCAGCTTTTTTGAGATATCCAAGATTGCACTACCTGCAGCAATATTTTTATTCAAGACAATGCGTCTTTTTTTCTATTCAAAAGTACCATGTCCGGGCCAATGATTGTAAAGCTTTTTGTTCCTTTGTGTGGTCTCAGAACGCACATAACATTTATCAACATTATAATCACATATTAAACATATATTATTTTATATAGGTTCTTGGGACAGTAAGAATAATCGGAACACATTGTAAAATAGTTAAAACCACATTTAAATAGTAAAATAGTAATTTAAATAATAAATTAATAATAATTTAAATAATAATTTTTTAAATGATATCAATAATAGTTGAACAATAAAAAAATGATAAATGAATAGTAACAAAATAGTTAAAACCACATTTAAATAGCAAAAACAGTAATTAGAATTTTTTTAATGAAACGGTGATCAGCACTGCGTTCTGGACTATAGTGTCGGTATTAACCCTAGTTTAGTGCCGGATCCTTTACTATTTTATCTTAGCTAATATAAAAATAGTTTTGCACCCTGTACAAGAGAATTTTCTTGTTAATTAGAATAAGTTTGCATACTATACGGAAGAATCAAATAAGTAAATGATTGTATGGGCTCATGGGCTATCGAATACGGCTCATCAGAAAGATGATCCCAATGAGATAAACGTTTTATGCCGAGCTGCGGGAGAGAACGGATGTAAGAATACCAACTAACTTGAAGCTTGTTCAAGAGTGGGGGAACTGCATTAAAAAAAAAACAATTATTTCACTTTGACATTAGAATATGAGAAATTTTAATATGAGAGTAATATTTAGTTTATAAAAGGTTTTTCACAAAATAAGTTTTTCAAAGAAAAGTAAAGAGCTACATTAAAAAATAGAGCGGAAAAATGCTAAATGATTTTCCATGCGCAAAACTACTACGAATCATCATCAATAAATAAATGAAACCCAAAACGAACAGAAATTACAACAAATAACCGAGACGAGCTCGAAACGACCATAAACTAAGAGAAGTAGGGCTGATGCTCCCCGTGCCTTGAAAGACCAGAAAATGATTTGTATTTTACTGAAAACAATCCTTATTTCGAGCTGCGTGTTCCTATTTCTCGTAATATCGACGAAACAAAATTTTGAATTACCATCATAACCAGGATCACTGAAAAAAACAACAACAAATGGAACAGAAAAAAACATCTAAAACATATTTTGTTTTTGACAACCTGCATGCACAGAGTATGTTTTGATTTAGTCCAACATCTTCTTAAACATTCTCTGAAAGTTTCTTCTTCTTACCATTAGCCCCAGTAGTAGCAGTCTTAGTAATAGTAGCAGAAAAAGTAACAGCAGTATTAGTAGAAACAGCACGCATCAAGTGTTTTTTGGTTAGTCCAGCATCTGTAACAAAACGTCCTGAAAGTTTCAGCTTAATGCTCTAAGCTCTTCCCGAGAAATTACTCATACATCCTTTTGGCCACCTGAATGCAGACAGTGTTTTGATTTAGTTCAACATCTTTCCTGAAAGTTTCACCTTAATAAACTTAACCTCAGTATAAGTAGGAGCCGTAGCAGTAGTAACAGAACTATTAGTGATAACATGCGCATAGCGTCTTTTGGATAGTTTAACATTCCCCTCAAGATATTGATCTAGATTAGTAATATGCCCATAGTGCCTTTTGGTTAGTTCAAAATTCGGCTCAACATACCCTTGAAGTTTTAACTCAATAATATGAGGTGTTGCTGGTAAATCCTTTTGACAATCTACATGCTTAATGTGTTTGATTTAGTTCAGCATTCCCGTAAACATTTCCATAAAGCTTCTCCTTAATACCCTTAGCTTAAGCAGTAGCTACAGTTGTAGTAGAATTATTAGCATTAGTAGCAGTACGTACCTAACACCTTTTTAACCCCCCCCCCCATACAAGCTGAAAGTTTCAACTTGAAACCGTAAACAGCTCCTGAGGCATTGCTGATAAGTCCTTTTGAAAACCTGTATGCACAAAGAGTGATTTGTTCAACTCTGTTTCAACATTCCATAAAAATTTGCCTTCACATCCTTAGCGTTAGTATCAGCTGTGGTAGAAGCAGTAGTATTAGTAGTACGAGTAGTAAGAGTAGTAGAACCCGTAGTAGTAATCCTAGATTCAGTAGCAGTAGCAGCAATAATAGTAGTAGTAGCAGCAGTAGTAGTAATAACAGCAGTTTCTAAGATATTACTGATATGCAGTTTTGACAACCTAATTGCCACAAGGTGTTTTGATTCTTTCCAACTTCTCCCTGAGCATTCCCTGAAATTTGCACCTTCATAATCTTAGCCTTAGTTCTCACAGTAGTAGTAAGATGTGACGGTTGGAACACAGTGGGGCGGAAAAGAATCGTGTTCAGTTGTGTAAGCCTCACGCGGCTACGATGAGTTTTTAATCCAAATAAAACCATATCCTTTTTTTCAATAAAAAAAAAGTAACTAATCTGTTCAGGCAATTCAACATTAAAATCACAAAAGTTAAAATACTAAATGACACAATTAAGCTCATACTTCAGAATTATAACATTGTACTAGCGGAAATAAATTTTTTTCCCATTTTAAATGTCACAGGACAATCGACAACAATTCAGGAACAGGCGCTGCTTGGCCATAAAGTCTAATCGAAGTCTTAAGAAAGTCTAAGAAAGAAAATCGTCAGAATCTTATGTTAATTTTATCAAACATTTCGTGGTAACGAATCAAACAGTTCGTGGTAACGAACTGTAAGTAAGGAGCGACCCGGCTCAATGGTAACCGAAACTCTAGAAAACGGGTTTTTGATACCAATAGATATATCAAAGGAATCATATTTCAATGCTGATTTCAAATATATAACTTTCATTAAGTTTAGTGCTACCCATCAAAAGTTACGCACCTGAGAAAATGTGGCTGATTTTCGAAAAAAGGGGGAAAGACCCCCTAAAAGTTATAGAACCTTAATGAAAATCACACCATCATATTCAGCGTATCAGAGAACCCTACTGTAGAGGTTTAAAGCCCCTATCAAAAAAAATTGTTAATTTTGCATTTTTTGCCATAATAAAGATCACGGTTGCGTTTTTTTTTTTTTTTTTTTTTTTTTTTTTTTTTTTTTTACCCAGGGGTGATCGTATCGACCCAGTGGTCCTAGAATATCGTGGGAGGGCTCATTGGAACGGAAATTAAAAGTTCTAGTGCCCTTTTTAAGTGACCAAAAAACATGGAGGACAACTAGGCCCCCTCCCACGCTCATTTTTTTCCCAAAGTCACCCGATCAAAATTTTGAGATAGCCATTTTGTTCAGCATGGTCGAAAATATGATAAAAATGTCTTTTAGGATGACTTGATCCCCCAAAGTCCCCAGGGGAGGGCTGAAAGTTATGAACTTTACTCAATGTTAACATATAGTATTGGTTATTGGGAAGTATACAGACTTTTTCAGAGGAGATTTTTCTGGTAGGTGGGGGAAGGAGAGGGTCGGGGGCTATATGGAAGGATCTTTCCATGAAAAAAGTTTTCATGGGGGAAGGGAAATTGCCATGAAGGGGGCGCCGGACTTGCCAGCATTATTTATTGGTTATTGGGAAGTATACAACCATTTTCAGGAAGGATTTTTTCTGGAGGGGGGGGGGCTAGAGGAGGGATTACTCTGGAGAATATTTCCGTGGAGGATGTTTCTTTGGGGTAAGGGACATGTCTATAAAGGGGGCGCCGGATTTCCAAGCATTATTTAAGAAACGATTATTTAAGAAGGTTAAATAAAAAAAACAAGTTTTTTCAACTGAAATCTAAGAAGGAATATTAGAACCTAAAACGAACAGAAACTATAACGTATGTGAGGGGGTTCTCCCCCAAGTCAATACCTCGCTCTTTACGCTACAGTTTTTTTTAGTGCTTTCAAAAGAGCTATCTATTCTAATTAAACGGCCTTTGTGATTCAGGGGTTTGTGAATCAAAAGTTTTTTTAACTTTTAACGTAAAGAGCGTGGTATTGACTAAGGGGAAAACCCCTTCATATAAGTAATAACATATACGTAATAAAAAAAAAAACAATAAAAAACAAGTGATACGGCTCAATAGTAATCGAAACTTTTAAAAACGAAATTTTGATGTCAATAAATGTATCAAAAGAATGTGTTTATAATGCTGATCCTAAATATATAAATTTTATTAAGTTTAGTATTACTCATCAAAGGCTACGAGCCTGAGAAAATTTACTCGATTTTTTAAAGAGGGGGAAACATCCCCTACAAGTGAAAGAATTGTAATGAAAATCACACCGTCAGATTCAGCGTATCAGAAAACCCTATTACATAGGTTTCAAGCTCATATATGCAAAAATCTGCAACTTTGTATTTTTTGCCAGAAGAAAAATATACGAATATAGAAGTTAGTTACGTAAGTTAATTTGTAAAGACATCCATTTAGCAAAAGAAAAGTAAAATTTTTATGCAAATAAAAGCTGCATTAACTAAAAAATGATCAGAAATTAAATAAAAAAAACAAGTTTTTAAACTGAAAGTAAGGAGCGACATTAAAACTTAAAACGAACAGAAATCATTCCGTATATGAAAGGGGCTGTCCCCTCCTCAACGACACGCTCTTTGCACTAAAGTTTTACTCTTTCTCAAAACTCTACTTTTTAATACAATAAAAAACTTTAGAGTAAAGAGCGGGGCGTTGAGGAGGAGACAGCCCCTTTCATATAAGGAATAATTTCTGTTCTTTTTAATGTCGCTCCTTACTTTCAGTTTAAAAAACTTGTTTTTTTTATTTAATTGTTAGGAAGGAGCGACCCGGCTCAATAGTAACCGAAACTCTAAAAAACAGAATTTTTATACTAATAGATACATCAAAAGAGTGGGATTTTTATGCTCATTTCCAATATATAATTTTCATAAAGTTTAGTTTTACCCATCAGAAGTTACGAGCCTGAAAAAATTTACCTTATTTTCGAAAAAAAGGGGGGAAACTCCCCCTAAAGTATCAGAAAACCCTACTTAAGATTATTAAAGCTCGTATCTGAAAAAATTTGTAATTTTGCATTTTTTTTTGCCATAATAAACATTATGAACGTGTTTATTTGTTTTTTGTTTGTTTTTTTCAGTGGTCCTAGAACATCGCAAAAAGGCTTGTTCAGACGGAAATTAAAATTTCTAGTGTCGTTTTTAGTGAAAAAGAAAAATGGTGGGCAACTATGCTCCCACCCACACTTGTTTGTACCAAAGTCACCCAAACAAAAATTCGAGAAAGCCATTTTTTTCAACATATTCAAAAATTAACAACTATGTCTTTGAGGATGATTTAATCCCCAGATCCGGGGAAAGGGCTGCAAGTTATGATCTTTGCCCATTGTTTACATATAGTTTTGTTATTGGGATGTATATAGACGTTTTCAGGAGGGATTTTTTCTGGTGGGGAGGGGGAACGATGGGGTTACGAAGGAGGATCTTTCCATGGAGGATGTTATCATGGGAATAGGAACATTTCTATGAAGGGGGCGCCAGATTCCCCAGCATTATTTTAAAAGATCAGAAATTAAGTGAAAAAACAAGTTTTTTCAACTGAAAGTAAGAAGCAACATTAAAACTTAAAACAAACAGCAATTATTGCGTGTACGAAGGGGTTCGCCCCCTAGTCAATCTCTCGCTCTTTACGCTAAATTTTTTTTTTACTTCTGTATCTATTCTAATTAAACGGCCTGTGTGATTCAGGGGTCATTCTTAAAGCATTGTAAAAAAATTCAAAATTTAGCGTAAAGAGCGGGGTATTGACAAGGGGGTGAACCCCCTCATATATATAATAATTTATGTTCTTTTTAAGTTTTAATGTTGTTCCTTACTTTCAGTTGAACAAACTCGTTTTTTTTATTTGATTTATTAATTTCTTGATGAACAAATAATTGAACATTTCTTAGACAAAAAAGGTTGAAAATTTTAGTTTAAAGAGTTTTACTAACGAAGAACGCAATCAAAAGAGGAGCGTCTCAAAAATAAGAAGCACAAGCAAGACTTCAGAAGCTTCATTAAAGGTGGGGGGGGGGGAGTTTATGGGAGGAGCGCGGGTTACAATTTTTTTGCTGAATTAGTCGATCAGTCTTGAACACGCTTAGTTTTAAAATTTTAGAGAGTTGACTTTAATGTAGTGGTCATTTTTCATTGGATATATCATTATAAAGAGCAACTTCTATCCTATTTTTATCTTATGGCACAAAGAACACATAACATCTCTTCAGAACCTCTATTTCAATGAAACAAAATCGCAAAAAACACTTTCACGTGTTTATTTCAGGCAAATTAATAAAAAAAGTAGGAATTTTCATTTTTCTTCGAAGTAGATTCTTTTATTCATTAAAAGCAAAATCTGTTCGTTAAAAAAATACTTACTTTTCAGTAATCTAAATATCCAATTAATATGCCTATGAAGATGATACGAACCCCCCCCCCGTCCTTGCCTCTGGGGCTACAGAGGTCGTGTCACCTCCAGAGGGATGTTTACTGGACCTTTCCAGTATGCTGGAAAAATATTATCCGCAAATCTTAGAAGAAAAACAGAGTAAAGGGGGCACGGTGGTACCTGAGGGATTAAAATTAGCGCGAGAGGATGTTCGTTGCCCTCCAATCATTTACAACCCTTAAAAAGGAGTCTAAGACTTTCAATTTCAAAGCAAATAAGCCCCCCTTCCCTCCAACCAGGTTTCTTCAACCACCTCTTCCAGAGAACTGACCAGGAGAAAACGTAATACGCGGGAGCCACTCTACTCTACTAAGCCAATTCTACCATTTGACTCTGAAAACAAAGCAGCGGGCTATACAAAAATCTACTTGTCTGCATTCAGAATCAAAGCAAAACACAAGAAGAAGCTAGAATTACTTTTCAAAGTCCGAAAAATAGTCAAATGGGCTTTGTTATATTTTATTATGGTATTTCTCTGCTTCAGTAATTCAGAGGACGTCTATTTTTGCATTTTTATATTAGTGCTCGTCAATGAAAATAGAATTGTCAGTGAAATTGTCAATGACAATGATGATAATTTTGACCATGACTATTTGATTCAACCCTGAAGTGTTTGGGCTTGCACTTTAGCAAAACAAATTAGTACCAATAGCAATATTTTAATGAAACACAACGAATTTTTATATTATTTTTTTCAGAATTTATACTAAACATAACGAAGCCCAGTCAGCGGAAAGTTAGGTCTTCTAGGACTCCTAGATACTAAATAATACGCTTTAAATTTAACTTTTTTTCAACATTAATGAATATAAGATTTGACAGATATACACAAAATAGATGTCTATTCTTATTCCATAGAAGCCAAAACCAAAAACAAACAACAAATAAAGAGAAATTCCTTTTATCGTCCACCTCCTTCTCAAGGAACAATCTTCAGGCAGAGCCATGACAATGTTTATTAATTGACGTTCACACGGTTGATTAAATAAGTCACTGCACTTAAATTTCAATTGTTTTTATTCAGCCACTTTTCTTTTCTTTTATGGCGTTTCAGCCAATATTGTTCATACTAAAAACCAAAAAAGATCAAATATATCATGTTTTAAAATGAACAATATTGTTCATTTTAAAAAACAAAAAAGATAAAATATATCAAATATAGCATGAAACATATGTCTTTCGTTTTTCGCAAAGAAAATTTTAACAAGTTTTGTTTCACTCAACTAAGTCTCTCAAAGAATCATGCGAGAGTAAACGACTAGTAGGAAGCTTATCCAAGAGTTGATTAGTTGAAACCTTTCTTGGTTTTAGTTGAAAAAAACTCTGAAGAGATTAGACCAAAGAAACATGCCAGACGATGCTTCAGAAGTAAATTGAATTATTTAATATGCAGGTCATACGATTGTTAAACAACTTTTTTTATACATTAGGGCAAGTGCTTGGAATACAGAAGAATGAAAAACTTACATGCAGATTTGTCATAAACTCTGCATTCACAGAGTTGCCGGTACTTGCAGAGTTTCGCTGGGCAGCTTTCATAAAATTTTCATGGGCAGCATAAGTGTTCTCAGGACATACTTTGAATCGACAGTCTGAAAAAAAAAAATAAATAAAGCTAATTCATACCCAAATATATAAAAATCAAATCAGCAACAAAAGATCTCTATGGTCTATAAGAAGCAGAGGAATTAGAAGGAATTTAGGAATTAGAAGTAGAATATGTTCTACTTTGGCTCGAGTTTGTTACACGCGGGAGGTCAAATATTACTGCAGTCCCCCCCCCCAAAAAAATACGGCATAAAAAAATATTTTGCTGGGTTTAAGCCCCGCTCCCCTTCAGGATCGAACCAGCAGTTACCTATGCCAAACCATAGAAGGACCAAAGTCCCGGTAAATCCTCACTATGTTTATTATTACATTAAACGTTTCAATGTTTGTTGAGTCTCAGATAAGTATTATCTTACGGTAACTGCGAAATATGCGGACGAATATTTTATTATATCCGTCTGACCGTATCTCAAACTGTTTGATATACTGATCGTATCTCAAACTGTTTGATATACTGACCGTATCTCAAACAGTAGGCTGTACGAAAAGTGTTGTGGTTCAACTCAACTTTCTAGGGATATAATGAGAGAAAAGTTGAGATAGCTAGGGCAAGTTCTTCGGATGAAGGATGACAGAATGCCAAAGATTGTCCTTTTCGGCCAACAGTCTAGG
Organism: Artemia sp. Qi Xiang Cuo; assembly: GCF_049724085.1. Classification (NCBI taxonomy): domain Eukaryota; kingdom Metazoa; phylum Arthropoda; class Branchiopoda; order Anostraca; family Artemiidae; genus Artemia; species Artemia sp. Qi Xiang Cuo. The sequence goes on from NC_142794.1 coordinate 86,457,520, forward strand.
ACCAAACGAAAAGAGGTCGTTCCCAGTTGGGGTGGGAGGATGCTGTAAGGAAAGATTTAAGGGAAATCTGAACTTCCTTTGAAAATCTAAAGAGGAAGGCTTCGAGTAGATTGGGATAGATGGGGAGCGTGCGAAGCTGTGTTGACCTCAGGCGGTTTGGTGCCGAAGTGAGTTGTTAGTAGTAGTAGTTATCAGAGGCAACGCTATAGTGTTGTCTATAGCAAAGAGCCATGAGGCTTCGACGTTTAATCCTTTTTTCCCAGAGGCACATTATTTGGAAGGGGTGGTAGCACAAACTTCGGAGGGGGCTCATTCAATAGGAAATCAGAAGTTCAAATGCCATATTTAAGGGTGAAAAGTGATCAGGGGGCATTTAGCCCCTCTAAACCCTCTTTTCCCCTAATGTATCCGATCAAACTTTTGTGATAGCCAATTTGCTAAATAGTCCACCGGTCAAATAACTATGCCCCCGGGGTTGAAAAAGCCCTCCCCAGCCCCCGGGGCAAGGACTGTAAGTTATGCAATTCGTCCGTTATTACCATATAAGGTTCTTATGGAAGCGGTGGTCGTATGAACTTCGGAGGAGGTTCTGGTTCCCTTTTTAAGAGTATTAATTTAAAAAAACTTTTTCCACAAAATAAGTTTTTCAAAGAAAAGTAAAGAACTCCATTAAACAAAAAATGAGCAAAAATAAAGTCAAATAATCTACCAAGCCTGAAACTACCACAAATCAGCATCGATAAATAAATGAAACCAAAAACGAACAGAAATTACAATAAATAACCAAGTCAAACTCAAAACGAGCAAAAATTAACATAAATTGGGCTCAAAACCCCTATGCCTTCCCAAGGCCAGAACATAATTTGCACTTTACTGAAAAAATACAAATGAATGTGCATTATCAGTTTAATATACATATACTGATATTTCGTATTCAAAATGTTAAAATTATTTGATTTATTAAAGTTATAAAAGTAAAAACATTTATATTTTTTGCAGCAAAGTGCAAATTATGTTCTGGCCCAGGGGTTTCATAGGGGTTTTGAGCCCGACTTGTGTTAGTAGTAGTAAGATGTGACGGTTGGAACACAGTGGGGCGGAAAAGAATCGTGTTCAGTTGTGTAAGCCTCACGCGGCTACGATGAGTTTTTAATCCAAATAAAACCAGATCCTTTTTTTCAATAAAAAAAAAAGTAACTAATCTGTTCAGGCAATTCAACATTAAAATCACAAAAGTTAAAATACTAAATGACACAATTAAGCTCATACTTCAGAATTATAACATTGTACTAGCTAGCGGTAATAATTTTTTTTTTCCATTTTACATGTCACAGGACAATCGACAACAATTCAGGAACAGGCGCTGCTTGGCCATAAAGTCTAATCGAAGTCTAAGAAAGTCTAAGAAAGAAAATCGTCAGAATCTTATGTTAACTTTATCAAACATTTCGTGGAAACGAATTGTAAGGAAGGAGCGACCCGGCTCAATAGTAACCGAAACTCTAAAAAACAGAATTTTTATACTAATAGATACATCAAAAGAGTGGGATTTTTATGCTCATTTCCAATATATAATTTTCATAAAGTTTAGTTTTACCCATCAGAAGTTACGAGCCTGAAAAAATTTACCTTATTTTCGAAAAAAAGGGGGGAAACTCCCCCTAAAGTATCAGAAAACCCTACTGAAGAGGATTCAAGCTCGTATCTTAAAAAATGTGGAATTTTGCATTTTTTTTTGCCAGAAGAAAAATTTTTAAGGTTTTTATTTGTTTTTTTTTTTTTTTTTTTCAGTGGTCCTATAAAATCGCAAAAATGCTTTTTCATACGGAAATTAAAAGTTCTAGTGTCGTGTTTATTGAAAAATAAAACTTGTGGGCAACAATGCTCCCACCCACACTTGTTTGTACCAAAGTAACCCAAACAAAAATTAGAGAAAGCCAATTTTTTCAACAAATTAAAAAATTAACAACTATGTCTTTGAGGATGATTTAATCCCCAGATCCGGGGAAAGGGCTGCAAGTTATGATCTTTGCCCATTGTTTACATATAGTTTTGTTATTGGGATGTATATAGACGTTTTCAGGAGGGATTTTTTCTGGTGGGGAGGGGGAACGATGGGGTTACGAAGGAGGATCTTTCCATGGAGGATGTTATCACGGGAAAAGGAACATTTCTATGAAAGGGGCGCCAGATTCCCCAGCATTATTTTAAAAGATCAGAAATTAAGTGAAAAAACAAGTTTTTTCAACTGAAAGTAAGAAGCAACATTAAAACTTAAAACAAACAGCAATTATTGCGTGTACGAAGGGGTTCGCCCCCTAGTCAATCTCTCGCTCTTTACGCTAAAGTTTTTTTGTACTTCTGTCTCTATTCTAATTAAACGGCCTTGGTGATTCCGGGGTCATTCTTAAAGCATTGTAAAAAAATTCAAACTTTAGCGTAAAGAGCGGGGTATTGACAAGGGGGTGAACCCCCTCATATATATAATAATTTATGTGCGTTTAAAATTTTAATATTGTTCCTTACTTTCAGTTGAACAAACTCGTTTTTTTTTTTTTATTTATTAATTTATTTATGAACAAAGAATTTAAAATTTATTAGACAAAAAATGTTGAAAATTTTATTTTAAAGAGTTTTACTCACGAAGAACGCAATCAAAAGAGGAGCGTCTCAAAAATAAGAAGCACAAGCAAGACTTCAGAAGCTTCATTAAAGGTGGGGGGGGAGTTTATGGGAGGAGCGGGGGTTACAATTTTTTTGCTGAATTAGTCGATCAGTCTTGAACACGCTTAGTTTTAAAATTTTAGAGAGTTGACTTTAATGTAGTGGTCATTTTTCATTGGATATATCATTATATGATATACATTATATGATATACATTATATATACATTATATGATTATATGATATCTTCATGACAATCTCTGAGATTTCATCACATAATTTTCTTCACCTAAATTTTTTTCTGGAAAAATTATAACTTCATAGGTTAAATTAAGTAGCACGGGTTCAAAGAATTTGATTATGGATTTGCATGTTAGAAGTAGGTTAGGAATTTATTTATTAAAAATAGAAGCAGGTGATGGTTTTGATACGTGATGATGAAAATAATTTGAATTTGCTTGAGCCCAATTCAAATGCACCTCCGCAACGTAATACATTTATAAATCTATTTAAATTTGGTTATAAGAATCATGCTATTACCCAATCGAATTATATTTTTTTTTTTTTTTTGCTCAAATCAGAAATCAAGATTACAACCCCTAAATTAGAACCCCGATTAGAATTCTGCTTAGTTTAGATGTAAATCCCTAGTAAACTTTGTGGAATTTAAGAACATACGTCCTAGTTGTGCGATCTAGCCTAAGGACGAGTATTCGACTTCTTTGGAGGAGGAGGGTCTTAATTCACGCCACAAAGATTGCCGCCAGAATATATTTTTGTCCCCCCAATATTCATTTAAAAATGGAATTTTTTAATATCTTCATTGAGAAAAATCGAAAAAACAAGAAATTTGCCTCCCCTCCTAGATTTGGGAAAATATATTTTAGCAGTGCCCCCTAATTTCTGTGAACTGATCCCACCGTGGTGAGGAAAATATCAAAATTTCTGATTGTCATCCTCATTACTAGATAGGCAGGCAAAATTCGTTAAATAAAATCTGACCAAGCTAAAGTTAGGGTCTTAGATGTCCATGCTCGACCACTCTGTAAGACAAGGAGTACATTTTTAGTGTGTTCCAGTTAATAGGGCCTATTGGATCTCAATTGAATTTTTGAAGATTAATTAAAATTATACTATTAAGTCATAATTTAGAGGGCTAAAGTACTATCAATAAGTTACATTTAGTACATGTGGTAACTCTGGTAGAACGGTCAGTTTTGAAGAGATCGAGATTTGGTCAGCCAAATCTCAACCTCTCTTTCCTATCTGACCTTGAACATAGCTATTTTACTTAGAGGGGTAGCATCAGTGATGATTGAATCAAGAAAGGGCATTATATAAAGAGCAACTTCTATCCTATTTTTATCTTATGGCACAAAGAACACATAACATCTCTTAAGAACCTCTATTTCAATAAAACAAAATCGCAAAAAAACACTTTCACGTTTGCATTTCAGGCAAATTAATAAAGAAAGTAGGAATTTTCATTTTTCTTCGAAGTAGATTCTTTTATTCATTAAAAGCAAAATCTGTTCGTTAAAAAAATACTTACTTTTCAGTAATCGAAAGATCCAATGAATATGCCTATGAAGATGATACGAACCCCCCCCCGTCCTTGCCTCTGGGGCTACAGAGGTCGTGTCACCTCCCGAGGGATGTTTACTGGACCTTTCCAGTATGCTGGAAAAATATTATCCGCAAATCTTAGAAGAAAAACAGAGTAAAGGGGGCACGGTGGTACCTGAGGGATTAAAATTAGCGCGAGAGGATGTTCGTTGCCCTCCAATCATTTACAACCCTTAAAAAGGAGTCTAAGACTTTCAATTTCAAAGCAAATAAGCCCCCCTTCCCTCCAACCAGGTTTCTTTAACCACCTCTTCCAGAGAACTGACCAGGGAAAAACGTAATACGCGGGAGCCACTCTACTCTACTAAGTCAATTCTACCATTTGACTCTGAAAACAAAGCAGCGGGCTATACAAAAATCTACTTGTCTGCATTCAGAATCAAAGCAAAACACAAGAACAAGCTAGAATTACTTTTCAAAGTCCGAAAAATAGTCAAATGATATTTTATTATGGTATTTCTCTGCTTCAGTAATTCAGAGGACGTCTATTTTTGCATTTTTATATTAGTGCTCGTCAATGAAAATAGAATTGTCAGTGAAATTGTCAATGGCAATGACGATAATTTTGACCATGACTATTTGATTCAACCCTGAAGTGTTTGGGCTTGCACTTTAGCAAAACAAATTAGTACCAATAGCAATATTTTAATGAAACACAACGAATTTTTATATTATTTTTTTCAGAATTTATACTAAACATAACGAAGCCCAGTCAGCGGAAAGTTAGGTCTTCTAGGACTCCTAGATACTAAATAATACGCTTTAAATTTAACTTTATTTCAACATTAATGAATATAAGATTTGACAGATATACACAGAAAAGATGTCTATTCTTATTCCATAGAAGCCAAAACCAAAAACAAACAACAAATAAAGAGAAATTCCTTTTATCGTCCACCTCCTTCTGAAGGAACTATCTTCAGGAAGAGCCATGACAATGTTTATTAATTGACGTTCACACGGTTGATTAAATAAGTCACTGCAATTAAATTTCAATTGTTTTTATTCAGCCACTTTTCTTTTCTTTTATGGCGTTTCAGCCAATATTGTTCATACTAAAAACCAAAAAAGATCAAATATATCATGTTTTAAAATGAACAATATTGTTCATTTTAAAAAACAAAAAAGATAAAATATATCAAATATAGCATGAAACATATGTCTTTCGTTTTTCGCAAAGAAAATTTGAACCAGTTTTGTTTCACTCAACTAAGCCTCTCAAAGAATCATGCGAGAGTAAACGACTAGTAAGAAGCTTATCCAAGTGTTGATTAGTTGAAACCTTTCTTGGATTTATTTGAAAAAAACTCTGTAGAGATTAGACCAAAGAAACACGCCAGACGATGCTTAAGAAGTAAATTGAATTATTTAATATGCCGGGCATACGATTGTTAAACAACTTTTTTCATACATTAGGGCAAGTGCTTGGAATACAAAAGAATGAAAAACTTACATGCAGATTTGTCATAAACTCTGCATTCACAGAGTTTATGGTACTTGCAGATTTTGGCTGGGCAGCTTTCAAAAAATGTTCATGGGCAGCATATTTGTTCTCAGGACATACTTTGAATAGACAGTCTGAAAAAAAAATAAAGCTAATTGATACCCAAATATATAAAAATCAAATCAGCAACAAAAGATCTCTATGGTCTATAAAAAGCAGAGGAATTAGAAGGAATTTAGGAATTAGAAGTAGAATATGTTCTACTTTGGCCCGAGTTTGTTACACGCGGGAGGTCAACTATTACTGAGGCCCCCCCCAAAAAAATACGGCCTAAAAATATTTTGCGCGGTTTAAGCCCCGCTTAAAGTGTGGTAACCCCCTCCGTCAGGATCGAACCAGCAGTTACCTATGCCAAACCATAGAAGGACCAAAGTCCCGGTAAATTTTCACTATGTTTACTATTACATTAAACGTTTCAATGTTTGTTGAGCCTCAGATAAGTATTATCTTACGGTAACTGCGAAATATGCAGACGAATATTTTATTATATCCGTCTGACCGTATCTCAAACTGTTTGATATACTGATCGTATCTCAAACTGTTTGATATACTGACCGTATCTCAAACAGTAGGCTGTACGAAAAGTGTTGTGGTTCAACTCCACTTTCTAAGGATATAATGAAAGAAAAGTTGAGATAGCTAGGGCAAGTTCTTCGGATGAAGGATGACAGAATGCCAAAGATTGTCCTTTTCGGCCAACTGTCTAGGACCAAACGAAAAGAGGTCGTTCCCAGTTGGGGTGGGAGGATGCTGTAAGGTAATATTTAAGGGAAATCGGAACTTCCTTAGAAAATCTAAAGAGGAAGGCTTCGAGTAGATTGGGATAGATGGGGAGCGTGCGTAGCTGTGTTGACCTCAGGCGGTTTGGTGCCGAAGTGAGTTGTTAGTAGTAGTAGTTATCAGAGGCAACGCTATGGTGTTGTCTATAGCAAAGAGCCATGAGGCTTCGACGTTTAATCCTTTTTTTCCCAGAGGCACATTATTTGGAAGGGGTGGTAGCACAAACTTCGGAGGGGGCTCATTCAATAGGAAATCAGAAGTTCAAATGCCATATTTAAGGGTGAAAATTGATCAGGGGGCATTTAGCCCCTCTAAACCCTCTTTTCCCCTAATGTATCCGATCAAACTTTTATGATGGTCAATTTGCTAAATAGTCCAACGGTCAAATAACTATACCCCCGGGGTTGAAAAAGCCCTCCCCAGCCCCCGGGGCAAGGACTGTAAGTTATGCAATTCGTCCGTTATTACCATATAAGGTTCTTATGGAAGCGGTGGTCGCATGAACTTCGGAGGAGGTTCTAGTTCCCTTTTTAAGAGTTTAAATTTAAAAAAAACTTTTTCCACAAAATAAGTTTTTCAAAGAAAATTAAAGAACTCCATTAAACAAAAAAATGAGCAAAAATAAAGTCAAATAATCTACCAAGCCTGAAACTACCACAAATCAGCATCGATAAATATATGAAACCCGAAACGAATAGAAATTATAATAAATAACCGAGGCAAACTATAAACAAGCAGAAGTTAACATGAGTAAGGCTCACAACCCCTATGCCTTCCGAAGGCCAGAACATAATTTGCACTTTACTGAAAAAATACAAATGAATGTGCATTATCAGTTTAATATACATATACTGATATTTCGTATTCAAAATGTTAAAATTATTTGATTTATTAAAGTTATAAAAAGAAAAACATTTATATTTTTTGCAGCAAAGTGCAAATTATGTTCTGGCCCAGGGGTTTCATAGGGGTTTTGAGCCCGACTTGTGTTAAGCCGTTTAAATT
>NC_142794.1:86465597-86488173 GCF_049724085.1 Artemia sp. Qi Xiang Cuo
CATTTAAGGTATAGTGTGAATGGCTTGCAAAAAACACCAAAATACTACTACTAGTAACAACTCACTGCACTACAAAACCATCTGATGTTATCACAACTATGATTTATTAAGAAAATATATGAATGAATTTAAGTTATAGTATGAATGTCTAGCAAAAAAAAACGAAAATACTACTACTAGTAACAACTCACTGTACTACAAAACCATCTGATGTGATCACGACTATGTTTGATCAAGAAAATATTTGAATGCATTTAAGGTATAGTATGAATGGCTTGGAAAAAACACGAAAGTTGTACTACTAGTAACAACTCACTGCAACACAATACCATATGATGTATTCACGTCTATGTTTTATAAATAAAATATCTTAATGCATTTAAGTTATATTATGAATGTATTACAAAAAAAACAAAACAAAAATACTACTAATAGTAAAAACTCACTGCACTACAAAACCATCTGAGGTAGTCACGCCTATGTTTGATAAATAAAATATCTTAATGAATTTAATTTATAGTATTAATGGCTTTCAAAAAAAAAAAACACGAAAATACTAATAATTGTAAAAACTCAATGCACTACAAAACCATCTGATATAGTCAAGGATATGTTTTATAAATAAAATATCTGAACGCATTTAAGGTATAGTATGAATGGCCTGCAAAAAAACACGAAATTGCAACTACTAGTAACAACTCACTGCATCATAAAACCATCTGATGTATTCACTACTATGTTTTATAAAGAAAATATCTGAATGCATTTAAGGTATAGTATGAATTGCTTGCAAAAAACACGAAAATACTACTACTAGTAACAACTCACTGCACTACAACTGCATCACAAAACCATCTGATGTAGTCACGACTATGTCTTTTAAAAGATACAAAAACTACTTATTTAACACAAAAATTTCGTTTTTAACGACCACCAAGTAAAGAAAAATCACACGGAATTAGGCAACTGAGTCTCTCAATCCCCGTAAAGCTCTTTTAAAAGATAGAAAAACTAAATATTTAAAAAAAAAATTTCGTTTTTAATTACAATGAAGTAAAGAAAAATCACACGGACTTAGGCAACTGAGTCTCTCAATCCCCGTAAAGCTCTTTTAAAAGATATAAAAACTACTTATTTAACAGAAAAATTTCTTTTTTAATGAACATCAATTAAAGAAAAATCACACGGAATTAGGCAACTGAGTCTCTCAATCACTTTAAAGCTCTTTTAAAAGATACAAAAACTGCTTATTTAACACTAATAGTTAGTGAATATTGACACAACAGTAAAGTATAATAACAATGATTTAGGCTCGTGAGTCTCTCAATCCCCGTAAAGCTCTTTTAAATGATACAAAAACTACTTATTTAACACAATTTCGTTTTTAATGACCATCAAGTAAAGAAAAATCACACGGAATTAGGCAACTGAGTCTCTCAATCCCCGTAAAGCTCTTTTAAAAGATACAAAAACTACTTATTTAACACAAAAATTTAGATTTTTAATGACCATCAAGTAAATAAAAATCACACGGAATTAGGCAACTGAGTCTCTCAATCCCCGTAAAGTTCTTTTAAAAGATACAAAAACTACTTATTTAACACAAAGAACCCCCATGTAACTGAACCCCTGTATAACTGAAACCCTGTACAACTGTACCTCCGCGCTAAATTTCATTACGTTTAATATCTGGCCACCAAATGCTCCAAGCCTCAGAAGAGAAAGGGATTTTGATAACAGGGAGCCCGATTTACGAAAATAGGGATAGCCCCCCGTGCAACTGAACCCCCCTTGTAACTGAACCCGTGTATAACCAAAACCCCCCGTGCAACTGTATCCCCTGTACCTGAACCCTCGTGCACCTCACTCCTCTATGCAACCCACCCCCCTCATAACACTGTTCTGCCCTTTCTTTTTAAATTGACAATATTTTTCAAACGTTACTTATTTATTATACAGACCACATCGGCGAGGTAAAGCTAGGTTAAGTCACAATGTCATTCTATCGTTACTTTTCAATTAAGCTATTGAATACTTTCTAGCAATGTCCCTTGTAAGCGTCAAATCTATTAAGTATCTGAGCTTATTCTTTGTATTGTTGATGTAAGCTTCTCATTCTTTAATTACCCGTGAGGCACATTCTTAACCTTCGTAAAGAAAAATCACACGGAATTAGGCATCTGAGTCTCTCAAACCCCGTAAAGTTCTTTTAAAAGATACAAAAACTACTTATTTAACACAAAGAACCCCCATGTAACTGAACCCCTGTATAACTGAAACCCTGTACAACTGAACCTCCGTGCTAAATTTCATTACGTTTAATATCTAGCCACCAAATGCTCCAAGCCTCAGAAGAAAAAAGGATTTTGAAAACAGGGGGCCCGATTTACGAAAAAAGGGATACCCCCCGTGCAACTGAACCCCCCGGGGCCCTGACCCCGGGGCTCACCGAAACCCCGCGTGCACCGGACTCCCCGGTAACTGTACCCTCGTGCCCCTCACCCCACTCTGCACCTGAAAGCGAGATGGAGACCTTAGCACCTGGAGGGAAAAACAAGGAAAAATGATAGTTTTTTTTGTGCAATTAATATACTTTAAATAAAATTGATTTACTTGTTTGAATGAAGTCCTATTCCTACAAGTTAAGTTAGATTGAAAATCAAGAATTTATGCGCATTTTTAACTAGCTAAGGCTATATTTGTTAAAGATGGGGCCATTTTCTTTGATTTTGAAAATCATTCATTTTTTATAGAAAACTACAATAGCTTCACGGGAATCACCTTTTAGCGTATTTTTAAACAATTTCTCTGATAATAATGTATATCTTCAGTCAGAAAAGCATAGTTTCGGTTCAAAAATGAACCATTTCCATAAAAATAGCTCTTAATAGAACTTTTTTAAGTGTGAACTCCTATTTTTCAGACTAAATTATAGAAAATATAGTCAAAACACACTTTTCTGTTTTAGATGTGTACATTTTCAACTTTTCTGATTCAAATGTGTATCTTCAGTCAGAAAAGCATAGATTTGGTTAAAAAATGAATCATTTCCATAAAAATAGTTCTTAAGTGAACTTTTTTAAGTGTGAACTCCTATTTTTCAGACGAAAATTTAACTAACCCCCCCTGTGTAACTTAATCTTTCTGTAACTGACCTCTGGTGCAACTCAAGCCCCAAATCTCGTAAACTAACGGTTGTGTTTTATAACGACCACAGTTTAACTGCGATAATAAACAGGTGGGTTTGGGTGGTATCGGAGTCCTCCAACCCCATGTAACTGAATCCCTGTATAACTGAAACCCCGTACAGATGAACCTCCATGCTACTCATACCTCTTTAACTAACACCCGTGTAACTGAATCTGTATGTAACTGAACTCTCGTGCAGCTCAAGCCCCCAAATCTCGTAAACTACAGCTTGTGTATTATAACGACCACAGAGTAACTTCGCTAATACATGGGTTGGGATGGGGGGATCGGAGTCCTTTGGGGGTGTGGTAGGGGATCTCACAACACTGTTCAAATAGAGCCTTTGTATTATAAAGACCACCGACCCCATGTAACTGAATCCCTGTATAAATGAAACCCCGTACAGCTGAACCTCCATGCTACTCATACCTATTTAACTAACCCCCCGTGTAACTGAATCCGTTTGTAACTGAACTCTCGTGCTAGTCACGCCCCCAATGCTCTAAACCAGAAGGTGGTTTTTTATACCAAACCCCGATTAACTTCGATAAAACAGGGGGGGGTATGGGGGGGATCGTAGGCCGTGGGGGGGTGGGGAAGGGCTCTCACAACACAGTTCAAATAGAACTTTTATATTATCACGACCACCGACCCCATGTAACTGAACCCCAAGCTTCTGAACTCCTCCATGCAACTGAGCCCCTCGTGCTACTGAACCCTCATGCAACTTGACCTCATTTAACTAAACCTCCGTGTAACTGTACTCTCCTTTAACTGAACTCTCAAGCAGTCGTATGTTTACCCAAATATTTAACAAGTAGCATTTTTTCCATACCATCCATAAAACTCAATTCTGCCTAGAATTATTTAAACTAAATAGTTACCCCTGCCCTAGAAAGTTCGGTAAAACACGATAGCCTTATTTATAGTGAAGCATTCTCGTTAAATTGACAATACGCTCCAAATTATCACTTCTGTATTATACAGTACACTATCATCCCATCTCCAAAAATTCCTTTTATTCGAATCCTAATCACTTATCAAGTTATCAAAAAATTTGCCCGTTAAAACTCGAAACAAGACACGCTGGTTTTATAATACAGGTTTAATTAATTAAAACCGACTAATCAAGTTATTATATTGGACAAACCGCCAACTTTCTCTAATCGACTGACACACAAAAAATCGATGTCATAATAAAAAAAACATGTATATTCCTTGAACTTTGAAATTGCGCCATTCCCAGAGTGTAAAGACCTATAGACCTGTTTGTACGGGGGCGTTGGCAAAATAGTACTTTCTAGTCTACTACTGTGACAACTAAGGCTAAGATTATGAAGGTGCAAATTTCAGGGAATGCTCAGGGAGAAGTTGGAAAGAATCAAAACACCTTGTGGCAATTAGGTTGTCAAAACTGCATATCAGTAATATCTTAGAAACTGCTGTTATTACTACTACTGCTGCTACTACTACTATTATTGCTGCTACTGCTACTGAATCTAGGATTACTACTACGGGTTCTACTACTCTTACTACTCGTACTACTAATACTACTGCTTCTACCACAGCTGATACTAACGCTAAGGATGTGAAGGCAAATTTTTATGGAATGTTGAAACAGAGTTGAACAAATCACTCTTTGTGCATACAGGTTTTCAAAAGGACTTATCAGCAATGCCTCAGGAGCTGTTTACGGTTTCAAGTTGAAACTTTCAGCGGGTATGGGGGGGGGGGGGGTTAAAATTGGTGGAGGTAAGTACGGCTACTATTGATAATACTTATAATACAACGGTAGCTACTGCTGAAGCTAAGGGTATTAAGGAGAAGCTTTCTGGAAATGTTTACGGGAATGCTGAACTAAATCAAACACATTAAGCATGTAGATTGTCAAAAGGATTTACCAGCAACACCTCATATTATTGAGTTAAAACTTCAAGGGTATGTTGAGCCGAATTTTGAACTAACCAAAAGGCACTATGGGCATATTACTAATTTAGATCAATATCTTGAGGGGAATGCTAAACTACCCAAAAGACGCCATGCGCATTTTATCACTAATAGTTCTGTTACTACTGCTACGGCTCCTACTTTTACTGAGGTTAAGTTTATTAAGGTGAAACTTTCAGGAAAGATGTTGAACTAAATCAAAACACTGTCTGCATTCAGGTGGCCAAAAGAATGTATGAGTAATTTCTCGGGAAGAGCTTAGAGCATTAAACTGAAACTTTCAGGACGTTTTGTTACAGATGCTGGACTAACCAAAAACACTTGATGCGTGCTGTTTCTACTAATACTGCTGTTACTTTTTCTGCTACTATTACTAAGACTGCTACTACTGGGGCTAATGGTAAGAAGAAGAAACTTTCAGAGAATGTTTAAGAAGATGTTGGACTAAATCAAAACATACTCTGTGCATGCAGGTTGTCAAAAACAAAATATGTTTTAGATGTTTTTTTCTGTTCCATTTGTTGTTGTTTTTTTCAGTGATCCTGGTTATGATGGTAATTCAAAATTTTGTTTCGTCGATATTACGAGAAATAGGAACACGCAGCTCGAAATAAGGATTGTTTTCAGTAAAATACAAATCATTTTCTGGTCTTTCAAGGCACGGGGAGCATCAGCCCTACTTCACTTAGTTTATGGTCGTTTCGAGCTCGTCTCGGTTATTTGTTGTAATTTCTGTTCATTTTGGGTTTCATTTATTTATTGATGATGATTGGTAGTAGTTTTGCGCATGGAAAATCATTTAGCATTTTTCCGCTCTATTTTTTAATGTAGCTCTTTACTTTTCTTTGAAAAACTTATTTTGTGAAAAACCTTTTATAAACTAAATATTACTCTCATATTAAAATTTCTCATATTCTAATGTCAAAGTGAAATAATTGTTTTTTTTTTAATGCAGTTCCCCCACTCTTGAAAGCCCCAAAATAGATAAGTTCAACATCTCGTAATATTGAAAGTGTAAAAAAAATTAGAAAAATCACAGAACTAGTTGTACTGTATATGTTGTAGCAAGTATAAGTGTGTTTGTTCCCCCTTGTCCTCCTAATACCCATAGGTCAAACTTTACTGGAGGTTTCAATTTCTGTGTTAAACAGGATAATCTATGTATATTTTCCAAGTTTTTTTTTCAATAACATCTAAGGGTACTAAGATGTTAAGTCAAAGGTGCGAGCGAGGAGCATTACTGCTTCGCTGTGCCAATTCACGAAATTTTAGTGGGAGAGAGCAAATGTGTATTTTAAAGTCCAGAGGGGATTTGGTGTTTTTATTTTTTGTTCATTAAAGTTCGCCAAAGAAAAGGTATCTTTTAAATGAAAATACAAAAGAGAAGGTATTTTTCTAAATCTAGGGAGAGGCAACTATGTTCCTGGCCCTTCTCTGATTGGTACCCTTGTTACTACTTTTGTGACTAGAAAGTTCAGTGTATAGTCTTTTGATAATTTCAATGCAATTGGCTATCTCAGAATTTTTACTCGATAGCTTTGTGGCCTTGCTTGCGCCAAATTCATTAGTTTCGTCACAAAGTAGTAGAAAACGTGTGAGGATCGAAGGGAAAATTAACCGCTTTCCCATAACATAAATCTCAAAGTCTAAAGTACTTTTTTCAGACTCGTCAATGGCATGATTATGAATTAGGTCGTTTGAACTGGGGTTTGGACAACTCAGGTATTCCTCTTGTCCTCTTCACACTTAAAGATTAGATATTAGTTGCTTAGATTTGGTTGATCAAATCTAGTTTTAACTATAAAATATAAAGCATATAAAAACCAAGGCCTGAAGTTTGGTGAGGCCATTTTCTATGATTCGCGGATGATTTAAAATTATGAAAACATGTACTAATAATGGAGTGTCACAAAAATTGATTACAAGTAGTATTTCTTTTGTCTTGTCTTTCCACCTTTTTTTTTGGAATCATCACAAATCTTTTCGTTGTTTTCATACCCCCACCTTCCGTCTCTGAAAGACCTTGATTTTTGCGCAATTAAACTGTAGTTGGGGATGATTCATAGATCTTTTTGAAAGTATTTTCGGAGTCCAAGAGCTCTGGAATCTAGGTTGAAGTTCTATTATCTAGCATAAAGAATCCCAAAGCTTTGCTTTTACCCAGTGTTTCAGATACTCCCAAGGACCACAAAGCACCCCTAATAAGCCCTTATAGGACTCGAAAATAATGTTAATCTGTTACTTAAATAGGTTCATTGTATGTAGATTTCAGGATGGAAGATCTTTACTTTACCTCATCTGAATTTTATTTTCTCAGAGGCCACTAATCAATACATATGTTGTGTATGAAAACATTGTACAACTTTAATATTGACTTGGGTGTTATCGGTTATTGGCCCCCCCCCCCCCATATATTACTTAATTTGTTATTCTGCTTATATAACGATTGTTGTTAGTTAGAGTAACATTTGTACGTTTCATTTTTTCGGAGGGGGGACTAAAAAATTGGAAACTTGTAGTGATGAAAAATGTAGCGTTTAATATCCTCTTTTATCCTGTTTTATTCCATTAGTTCTCCTGTCAACCATTCTGGATTGTATTCTCTATTGTTTATTCCTTATTTTGTCTGTTAGCTATTTGATCCATGTCTTATTCTTCATTATCTGTCCTTTTAGCACGCAGTTGAAGATGAACGAAAGCAAAATGAGACGAACAATAAAAATGTTTATGGCTCAGAAATATTTTATGGGAATGTTGTTCAGGTATGCCTATTTGAATTATCTTAAAGTGTTAGTTGAAGATATAAACTGTCAAAGCCTTATGCTAACTAGAATACTGAGGTGTTTGCCATCGATGAGGATCGGTTAAATAAAGATATTTGGCGCTTATAGTTCCTTTCGTATTCGAAAAGTATGTTTTGGTTTTTTGTATTTTTATCTAAAAAACACTTTGTTTTTGGCATTTTCATTGGACGAAGACGATAAAAAATCATAATTGGCATTCCTCTTCCTAGATGGGGAATTTTTTTTTTGTCCCAGTTCTCAAGATTTCCCTGAAATGACGAGACTTAGATAAGGAATGTCGGTAGACTTGGATGACGAAAAGAGCTTATTTGATTGAAAGGGCTAGTGATCTTTTTAATAGTCAATCGAAAGTGATTGGAGGGCAACTAACCCCCTACTATGCTCACTATTTTCCAAAACATTTTCAATTAAAATTTTAAGATGGCCATTTTGTTCAACGTAATTGAAAGGTCCGGAAAGTATGTCTTTGAATATGACTTATGCCCTGGGGGCATATAAAGTATATATTGAAAGGGTGATCGCAAAATGGGCTCATTTGATTAGAAATCAGATGTTTTCGTTTCCTTTTTAAGATTCAGAGTGGTCAGAGGGGGATACCCCCCCACCCCCCTCCCCCTCAAGCTTCGTATTTTCCCGAAATGCATCTGGTAGAAATTTTGAGATGGCCATTTGCTGTCGTAGAAACTTCGAAAAAAGTTCATTCGATTGGAAATTGAAAGGGTTAACGCCTCTTTTTAATAGTTGAAAGTGATTGGAGGGAAACTAAACCCCTTTCCACGCCCACCATCTCCCCACACCTATCCAGTCCATATGTTTAGATAGCCATTTTGTTAAATATAATTAAAAGGTCCGGAAATTATGTCTTTGAGGACGACAAACCCTCCAGAGCCCTCAGGGCAAGGTTTGTAAGTTATGCCCTTGGGGGTATATAAGATGTATTGAATTTAATAGTCGGTGATTAAAGGGCAATATATAGAAAGGGCGATCGTAGAAAGGGTGATAATATATAAGAATATATATAGAAAGGGCGATCGTATAAACTTGGGAGTTCTAGTGCCCTTTTTAAGATTCAGAGTGATCGAAGGGGGTGATAACCCACCCCCAAACCTCGTATTTTCCCATAATGCATCTGGTAGACATTTTGGGATGGTCATTTGTTGTCTTAGAAACTTCGAAAAAGGCTCAATCGATTGGAAATTAAATGGGCTAGTGCTCTTTATTAGTCAAAAGTTATTGGAGGGCAACAAGCCCCCTCCCCCCTCCCCACGTCCATCAATTGCCAAAATACGTATAATCAAAATTTGGAGGTAGCCATTTTGTTCAATGTAGCTGAAAGGTCTGGAAGTTATGTCTTTGATAACCCCCATACATTTTAAAGACCAGAATATAGTCTACACTTTACTAAAAATAAAATGGCTGTGGATAGTCATTTTAGTGTACATATACTGATATATATATATATATATATATATATATATATATATATATATATATATATATATATATATATATATATATATATATATATATATATATATATATATATATATATTCCTTGAGGTTTTAATAATTTTTAATTTATTAAAGTTAAAACATTCTAAACGTATCTTGTCTATTTAAATCTTACAATAAATAACCGAGTCAAACTTGAAACAAGCAAGAATTAACATGAGTAAGGCTGACAAACCCCCTGCCTTCTCAACACCAGAACATAATTTGCACCTTTCAGAAAACAAGATACATTTAAAATTTTTCACTTTGTTTTTACTTGTTTAAAATGTTTTTACTATTTATATGAAGGGGAGAGTCCTCCCCCTTGCACTCTAATTACAGCGCGAGAGTCAGGTGCCGTTTTTCAGAGTAACAAAAGATTGGAGGGCAAGCAGCCCTTCTCTCAAGCCTATTGATTTCCCAAACGTATCCAGTTGAAATTTTGAGACTGCCATTTTCTTCAGCATATTAGAACGGCCAAGCAACTATGTCTTTAGGGATATTATGCATGTCAATCATCACAATTATGCAATTGGCCCATTATGCTTTAAATCTATATAAATTTAAAAATAAATAAAAGAATTTTTTTTCATTGGTTGCAAATATGACAGCACACAAGTAGAGCGATAACAACTCGGGGTATTAAGTTGAAACTTTTGGGGATACTGTTATTACTACTTCTGCTTGTACCCTTTAGATAAATAAAAAGAGTGTAAATGAATCGAGGTTGTCAAAGAGCATAGATATTTTTGGGGATGATATTAATTTTTATTTTTCAAGTCATATTCAGAGGCTATAAAATCAAATTAAAAAAGACTGTTTGTGTTAGGATTAAACTTTTATGAAAAAGTTTCTCCAACATACAAATACCAACCCATATCATAGATTCTTATAGAAGAAAACTAAAAAGATTTATAAAAATTTGCTTTTCCATGAAAAAGACTAAGTCAATCAAAACGAACAGAAATTGATTTAAAAATCTTTTTCCACAGGACAAGTTTTTCAAAGAAAGTTAAAGAGCTCCATTAAGCCTAGAATGAGCAAAAATAAAGTCAAATAATCTTCCAAGCGTAAAACTGCCACAAATCAATATAAATAAATAAATGAAGCTCAAAACGAACAGAAATTACAATCAATGTAATTTCAATCGTCAGAAATTACAATCGTTTTGAGTCAAACTCAAAACGAGCAAAAATAAACCTGAATAGGGCTGATATTCCTTATGCCTTCTGAAGACCAAAACACAATTTGTGCTTTACTGACAACAAAATACGTTGGAAATGTTCTCACTTATCGTACTTTCGTAAATGAAAAACCATAATTACTTTAACGAAGAAATATCAGTATATGACAATTTAACTGACAATCCACGGTCATTTGTTTTTTTTTTTTTTCAGTAAAGCGCAAATTGTGTTCTGGTCAAATAGTTCCGGGTAACCAACTGTAAGTAAGGAGCAACCCGACTCAATAGTAACTGAAACTCTAAAAACGTATTTTTTATACAAATAGATACATCAAAAGAATTGAATTTTTGTGTTGATTTTAAATATATAAGTTTCATCAAGTTTAGTCCTACCTATCAAAAGCCACGAGCCTGAGAAAATTTGCCTTATTTTCAAAAAGAGGGAAAACAACCCTTAAGAGTCATAGAATCTTAATAAAAATCATACCATCTGACTCAGCTTATCACAAAACCCTATTGTAGAGGTTTCAAGCTTCTATATGCAAAAATGTGGAATTTTGTATTTTTTGCCAGAAGACAGATCACGGATGTGTGTTTATTTGTTTTTTTTTCCAGGGGTGATTGTATCAACCCGGGGGTTGTAGAATTTTTCGAGAGGGCTCATTCGAACGGAAATTAAAAGTTCTAGTGGCCAATTTAAGTGACCAAAAAAATTAGAGAGAAACTCAGCCCTCTCCCCCACTCATTTTTCCCAGAGTCACCGGATAAAAATTTTGAGATAGGCATTTTGTTCACAGTACTCGAAAAATCTAATAACTATGCTTTGAGTACGACTTAATCCCCCAAAGTTCTCGGAGGAAGGGCTGCAAGTTATGAACTTTGCCCATTGTTTATATATAGTAATGATTATTGGGAAGTATATAGATGTTTTCTGGGGGAATTTTTTCTGGTAAGGGGGGGGGTCGGGAGGAGAGGGTTACGTGGGAGGACATTTCCATGGAGGAATTTATCAAGGGGAAGAGAATTTCTATGAAGCTGGATTTCCCGGCATTATTAAAAAAAAAACAATCAGAAATTAAGTTGAAAAAACAGGTTTTTTTGACTGAAAGTAAAGAGCAACATTAAAATTTAAAACGAACAGTAATTATTATGTATATGAAGAGTTTCTCCCCCTCTTAAATACCTTACTCTTTATTCTAAAGTATGTTTAGTGATTTCCAAAGAGCTATTTTTCTAATTAAATGGGTTTTGTGATACAGGGGACATTCTTTAAGAATTGGAACAAAATTTGAACTTTAGCGTAAAATTTGAACTTTAGCGTAAAGAGTGAGGTATTGGCGAAGGGGTGTATCTTCAATATTATATATCTGAGGAAGTTCGCCCCCTCGTCAATACCCCGCTTTTTACGCTAAAGTTAGAGTTTTGAAAAATAATTGCCGACATAAACAATAATTTGTATTGTGTTATTTTTCGGCCAATCTTCTATGATATTAATATTATCTTAAACAGTTTCATAAATATGATTTTATTTGATTAAATAAAAAAAACAAGTTTTTTTTAACTGAAAAGAGCTACATTAAAACTTAAAACGAGCAGAAATTATTCCGTATGTGAGAGGGGCTGTCCCGCTCTTTACACTAAAGTTTTAAAGTCGCTCCTTATTTCAGTTAAAAAAAACTTGTTTTTTTATTTAATCTTGAGCAGGCATTGGTATTGTCAGCCCTTCTAATTTTAATTGTTGCTCGTTTATTGTACCTTCTGTTTGTTTTGAGTTTCATTTATTTATTGATAGTGATTTGTGGTTGTTTTACGCTTGGAAGATTATTTGACTTTATTTTTGCTCATTCTAGGCTTAGTGGAGCTCTTTAATTTTCTTTGAAAAACCTGTCTTGTGGAAAGTTTTTTTTTACATTAATATATATATATATATATATATATATATATATATATATATATATATATATATATATATATATATATATATATATATATATATATATATATATATATATATATATATATATATATATATATATATATATATATATATATATATATATATATATATATATATATATATATATATATATATATATATACATATATATATATGCATATATATATATATATATATATATAGGGCTGATATTCCTTATGCCTTCTGAAGACCAAAACACAATTTGTGCTTTACTGAAAACAAAATACGTTGTAACTGTTCTCACTTATCGTACTTTCGTAAATGAAAAACTATAATTACTTTAACGAATAAATATCATTATATGACAATTTAACTGACAATCCACGGTCATTTGTTTTTTTTTTTTTTTTTAGTAAAGCGCAAATTGTGTTCTGGTAAAAAAGTTCCTGGTAACCAACTGTAAGTAAGGAGCAACCCGACACAAAATTAACTGAAAATCAAAAAAAGTAATTTTCATACAAATAGATACATCAAAAGAATTGAATTTTTGTGTTGATTTTAAATATATAAGTTTCATCAAGTTTAGTCCTACCTATCAAAAGCCACGAGCCTGAGAAAATTTGCCTTATTTTCAAAAAGAGGGAAAACAACCCTTAAGAGTCATAGAATCTTAATAAAAATCATACCCTCTGACTCAGCTTATCACAAAACCCTATTGTAGCGGTTTCAAGCTTCTATATGCAAAAATGTGTAATTTTGTATTTTTTGCCAGAAGACAGATCACGGATGTGTGTTTATTTGTTTTTTTTTCCAGGGGTGATTGTATCAACCCGGGGGTTGTAGAATTTTTCGAGAGGGCTCATTCGAACGGAAATTAAAAGTTCTAGTGGCCAATTTAAGTGACCAAAAAAATTAGAGAGAAACTCAGCCCTCTCCCCCACTCATTTTTCCCAGAGTCACCGGATAAAAATTTTGAGATAGGCATTTTGTTCACCATACTCGAAAAATCTAATAACTATGTCTTTGAGTACGACTTAATCCCCCAAAGTTCTCGGAGGAAGGGCTGCGAGTTATGAACTTTGCCCATTGTTTATATATAGTAATGATTATTGGGAAGTATATAGATGTTTTCAGGGGAAATTTTTTCTGGTAGGGGGGGGATGGGTCGGGAGGAGAGGGTTACGTGGGAGGACATTTCCATGGAGGAATTTATCAAGGGGAAGAGAATTTCTATGAAGCTGGATTTCCCGGCATTATTAAAAAAAAACAATCAGAAATTAAGTTTAAAAAACAGGTTTTTTGACTAAAAGTAAAGAGCAACATTAAAAGTTAAAAAGAACAATTATTATTATGTATATGAAGAGTTTCTCCCCCTCTTAAATACCTTACTCTTTATTCTAAAGTATTTTTGGTAATTTCCAAAGAGGTGTTTTTCTAATTAAATGGGTTTTGTGATACAGGGGACATTCTTTAAGAATTGGAACAAAATTTGAACTTTAGCGTAAAATTTGAACTTTAGCGTAAAGAGTGAGGTATTGGCGAAGGGGTGTATCTTCAATATTATATATCTGAGGAAGTTCGCCCCCTCGTCAATACCCCGCTTTTTACGCTAAAGTTAGAGTTTGAAAAATAATTGCCGACATAAACAATAATTTGTATGTGTTATTTTTCGGCCAATCTTCTATGATATTAATATTATCTTAAACAGTTTCATAAATATGATTTTATTTGATTAAATAAAAAAAAATAAGTTTTTTTTAACTGAAAGTAAGGAGCTACATTAAAACTTAAAACGAGCAGAAATTATTCCGTATGTGAAAGGGGCTGTCCCGCTCTTTACGCTCAAGTTTTAATGTCGCTCCTTACTTTCAGTTAAAAACAAACTTATTTTTTTTATTTAATCTTGAGCAGGCATGAGTGTTGTCAGCCCTTCTAATTTTAATTGTTGCTCGTTTATTGTACCTTCTGTTTGTTTTGAGTTTCATTTATTTATTGATAGTGATTTGTGGTTGTTTTACGCTTGGAAGATTATTTGATTTTATTTTGCTCAATCTTGGCTTAATGGAGTTCTTTACTTTTCTTTGAAAAACCTATCTTGTGGAAAACGTTTTTTAAATTAATATATAAATATATATATATATATATATATATATATATATATATATATATATATATATATATATATATATATATATATATATATATATACATATATACATATATACATATATATATATATATATACATATATATATATATATATATATATATATACATATATATATATATATATATATATATATATATATATATATATATATATATATATATATATATATATATATATATATATATATATATATATATATATATATATATAAATCACAAATACATAAAAATAAAGAACAATTTAGAACTTAAAAATGCCGAATGCGTAGAGATTGCTTACTAGACAAAGAATTGCCCCTTTCAGAAGTGGTATATAGGCTAACAATATCTAAGATTAGTAATGCAGTTAACCTCTTCTGAAGTTCTTCTTGCACCACTTTAAAATTATGTAATGAAGAGTCTAAATAGAGGAGGGTGGACAGAGGCGGTAGGAGAGAAGGGCACATGCAACTTTTAAAACAATGTTTTCACTAAATGCTTTAATTTACTTGTTTTCCAGTTTTCTGGGACCATTGTTGATTTGTGTGTCTACTGCTCACCAAGGGCCTCCCCCAGGCCACTCAGCGTGTCCCCAGGTGGCATGGGTAGGGGAACACCTTACAGATATGTCGGCTACCTCCACAGGAGGCACGGAACAACAGGGACCTTGTCCTTGGGGGCTCATAATAAAAGCTGGGGCACCCTCACTCGGGGCCGTAAGTACAGGTGGAGGAGGAAGAAGACCCCTCAAATGTACACTCAAAGGGGCCCACCGGTGTGTGCACACATCTCGTGAGTTACAAACCTCCTCGCATTAATGGGCTAAATTGCATGGTGATACAGAACACCATCGTAGGAGAATCCTCTATAGGAGGACAACTTTGGCAGGGTGTAAGACCCAGATCAATGGATAACAGCCTCTGCAAAGGGCTGCCTCGACCCTTCTGAGGTACATGTAAGAATGGGGACCTTGCGGGCAACTCTATTCCCTCTTGAGGAGTGGCACCCCTTCGCACGGGATTCTGATTAATGGATAGTTCTTCTGGTCTTGGCCTGTTTTGGTGGGCTTTTTTTTGCTGAAAACTTCTTCTGAGCCATTTTATCTCCTATAGGTGTCCTCCCCGTAACAACAAAATATTTTTAGGCATGAATGTATAATGAGTCGGAGGTAATAGACTTGAGACTGTGCAGGATTTTGACTCTTGTAGATAGAAGAGCATCGCCAAATGCTGAAAACCATGTTGTGACCAAGATGGGTCCAGGTTTGCACAATGCCTTCATTCATACTGGAGGTCCCAATAACTTCTTGCTGTCCAGCTTTAAGCCGGCTTAAGTGCTTCGATTTATACTTGGGAAGATGTGTTGTTCCCCGTCCTGCACTAGTATCCGGGACAATTGGTTTTCCTGAGGCCAAAATAATTTCAATGATTTAAAGAATATAAAAATAGGAATTTGGAATGTTATGACTTTAAAAATAACTATCATATCGACATTTTGACTAATGAATTCAGACGATTCAAACTGGACTTATTATAAGTTTCAGAAACTCATATCCCAGGGGTAGGAAGCAAGAAATTAGGTGATTTAGAACTTGTTACTCAGGCTTATGGGCACTCAGGGTAGCATGAGTGCCCATAATCTGAATTCCAGGGGGGGCTTACCCGGTCTAATTGGCATTTTTAATGCTATATAATAGAAATCTCGAAACAAAAATAAAAAAATAAGACAGCATCATTCAGTAAGGAGGGAGCTGGCGCCCCCTCTCCTTTATGGGCGCCCTTGACGGCGGGTAGGAAACATGAAATTAGATGATATAGAATTTAGCAGGAAGGATGGGGTACATAGACATTGAGTAGGCTCATGATGAATAAGGAAGCTGCAACGTCTTGCTTAGGCTGGGATGGTATTAATAATAGAATACTAACCGCTCATTTTATGACTAAAAAGTTCAGGGTGTCAGCTATACTAGTATATGCCCCTGTAGAACCGTCTAACGGAGATACTAGGGACTCAGATTAATTTTACTTACAGCTACAGGAGCAAATAGACAGGGTCCCAGGTAGAAACATAGTGTTTTTATTATGAGATTTTAACGCCCAGGTCGGTAAAAAATACGGATAGATGGTATCCTAACCTAGATAAACTTGGTGTAGGAAAATAAAACAGTAATGGCTACAGACTGCTGCAATGTCGTAGCTTTAACAATCTAATTATAACCAATACGATGTTTGGTCATAAAATGACCCATAAATTAACATGGTATTCACGTGATGGTGTAGGTGATGTTTGCTGACAGCAAAACTTATTGATTATGTAATTGTAAACCGAAGATTGTCTGGATCAATACAAGATGTTATTGATGCTGTTATTGATGTTAAAAGTAAATATCACCATCGAGTAGTGTCTATGGTTAATTTAAAGCCAAAATTTCAGAGGGTAACTACCTCCCGGGAATTTATGATCTTGGTAGACTCCAGGATGAAAATTTGAGTGAAACTTTCCTGGAACGTTCGAATACTAAACTGGAAAGTTTAAAATTTGACTAAGTTGAAGATGGATGGAATAATTTTAGGAAAAGAATTTGTGAAGTTGCTCATGGTGTCTTAGGGAAGAAAGTTAGGAGTGCAGCTAGGAATGTTAGTGAAACAGCTTTATGGTTAATAGACAGGATAAGGGGTTTGTACAAGAATTATTACCTGAGTGATGGATCATATGAAAACAAAAGGAATGTACAGAAATTGGAGAAAGCATTAAAATGTGAACTAAGGAGGTGTGAAGTGCAGGCCATGCATAAAATTGCCGAGGATCTGGACGATGCAGCTTGATGGCACAATAATAAAATATTGTACTGACATGTTAATAAATTGAAAGGGAGTCGGACTTGTCCCAGTTAAATATAGGAACGGGGCCTTAATTAGTGATAAGGAAAGAGTCAAAGAGAGATCGGCAGACCATTTTTGATATTGTTATAAACCAAGATAGTGCTGAAGGAACAGATATAGAGAAAAATCAAAAAGTTTGTGATACCTTGTAAGTGAAATAAGATTTGTCTTGTGACGAAGAATTAGCGACAGTACTAAAAGGATTAAAAAATGATAAGGCTCCAGGTGCTGATAGTATGGGCGCCCATAGGCTGAATTTTAGGAAGAGGGGGCTTACCTGGTCTAATTGGGACTTCCAATGCAGTTTAGTAAAAAGCTAAAAATAAAATATCATATCATGCCCAAGTAAAGTGCGACACGGGCACAATATATTATTTATTTTTATTTTTTTAGGCTAGGGCACTTCTTATAGAAAGAAATGTCATAGAAACTCCAAAAAGAGCTCCTGGAGGGAAACCCCTTCCCACTTCAATCATTTCCCGAAATACATTCAATAAATATTTTTGAGATAACCACTCTTCAGCGTCAGGAAAAGGCTGGAAATTATGACTTTGAAAATGACAACCCCCCACACACAACCCTCAGAGCAAGGGTTGTAAGTTATGCCCTGGGGGATATAAGGTTTTTATGGAAAGGGTGGACGTATAAACTTCGAAGGGGGCCATTTGATTGGTAATCAGAAGTTCTACTGGACATTTTAACTGTCAAAAGTGATTGGTGGTCAACCCCCCCCCCATACGCCAATCATTTCCCCAAACACATCCAATCAGGATTTTTTAGATAGCCATTTTGTTCAGTGTAGTTGAAAGGTCCATAAATTATATCTTTGAGGATGACCCCCCATAGCCCTCAGGGCAAGGGATATAAGTTTTGCCCTTCGGGAATATAAGTTTTTTATGGAAATGGTGGTCGTATAAACTTCGGAGAGGGCTCGTTGGATTGGTAATCAGAAGTTGTAGTGCTTTTTTAATAGTCAAAGTGATCAGAGGGAGAATATCCCCCCCCCCCCACACACACACATATGCGACGTATTTTCCCGAAACTCCTGATGGAAATTATAAAATGGCTATTTGTTGTCGTAGAAACTTCGAAAAGGGTTCATTTGGTTGCAAATTGAAAGGGCTAGTGCCCTCTTTAATAGTCAAAAGTGATTGGAGGGCAACCATCTCCCACGCCCCTTATTTCCCCAAACACTTCCAAGTAAAATTTAATCGAGATCGTTATTTTGTTTGATGTAGTTTCAAAATACAGAGATTAAGTCTTTGAGGATGAGGACCCCCCCCCCTCACAGTCATTCGGGCCAGGGTTGTAAGCTATGCCCCGAGGGCATATAAGGTTTTTATTGAAACGATGGTTGTATAAACTTCGGAAGGGGCAATTGGATTGGAAATTAGAAGTTTAAGTGCCATTTTTAAGATTCAAATTTATTGGACGGCAGCTATACCCCCCCCCTTCCCCCGTCATATTTTCCTTAAATGTATCCGATTGAGATTTTGAGATACCCATTTGTTCAAAAAAGTCCAAAGATCTCATAACACGGCCTTTGGGGTTGACACAATCACTCAGAGTCTGGGGTAAGGGTTGTAAGTTATGCCCCGGTGGCGTGTAAGGCTTTTATGAAGGGGTGATCTTTTGAACTATAGAGGAGGCTGATTTGATTGGAAATGTATAGTTCTAGTTCTATTTTAAGAGTCTAGCGTGACGGAGAGAAAAGTGATTTCAGTTACTGTGACTAATGCCCGTAAGACTATTAAAGTAAAATTTTCAGCATTCAGGTTTTCGAAAAGGAATATAAGCAATATCATTGGCAGCACTTATCTATAATAGCTAGAAATATCATTGAAAAATTTAAAGAAGCTTATTCGATTCTAAATTAAAAGTTCTAGTTTCCTTTCTAAGAGTAAAAAGAGATTGGAGGTCAATCAGCCCGTCTCTCAAGCCAATTTATTTCCGTAACACGTCTAGTCAAAATTTTGAGACAACTATCTTGTTCAGCATAGTAGAACGGTCCACCAACTGTAGGGATATTGTGCATTTCAACCCCCCACAGTTATGAAATTGGCCCAAATTATCTCCCAACATAAAAATATCAAGCCAAACTATAGATTCTTATAGAAAAAAAAGGAAAAGATGTAAAATATTATTTTTTCATGAAAATGATTATGTCAATAAAAAACGAACAGAAATTGATTTAAGAAAACTTTTTCCAGAAAACAATGTTTTCAAAGAAAAGTAAAGAGCTCCATTAAGGCAAAAATGGGCAGAAATGGAGTCAAGTAATCGTCCTAGCCCAAATCTGTCATAAATCACTATCAATAAATAAATGAAACTCAAAACGAACATAAATTATAATAAATAGCCAAGTCAATCTCGAAACGAGCAAAAATTAACACTAGTAGGACTGGTAACCCCCATGCCTTTTCAAGACCAGAAATTGATTTGCGCTTTACTGAAAACAAAATACGTTTAAATTTTTTAACTTTTTTTAATTAAATAAATACAAAAAATCTGAGACTTTAAGGAATAAATATCAGCATAGGTATAATAAACTGACAATCCATGGTCATTTTTTTTTCAGTAAAGAAGAATTTATGTTCTGGTCTTCAGAAGGCGGGGGGAGGGGGTGTCAGCCTGAGTAATGGTAATTTTTGCTCGTTTTTACTTTGACTCAGCTATTTATTCTAATTTCTTGTCGTTTTTTGTTTCATTTATTTGTTGATAGTGATGTTTGTTAGTTTTACGCTTGGAAGATTATTTGACTTTATTTCTGCCAATTTTTGGCATAATGGAGCTCTTTACTTTTCTTTGAAAAAATTATTCTTTGGAAAAAGTTTTTTAAATTAATACAAATGTAAGGCAGTGTCATTCAGCCAAAAAAAGTGGAAAAAGTTTTTTTTTAAAATTAATTCAAATGTAAATCTGCGTCATTCAGCCTGCCTCCCTTTATGGACACCCATGGTTGATTTTGTGGTAAATGAGTTTCTTAAATATGGTGGCTCTGAGGTTAGAAATAAGTGACATATGATTAGATTATGAATGGGATTTTTGAAAAAGAGGAAGTACCTAGTGATTTTAGGAAAACCTTAATTAAACCACTGTATAAGAAAGGTGATAAGAGTGAGTGTTGTAATTATTAAGGCATTAGTCTGTACGTAGTAAATTACTTAGTATCATGATACTTTTTATACTGACATGCTGTAAACGTAGTTACAAGAGAAGAACAGTGCGGTTTTACTCTTAGGTCAATAATTGAGAAGTGCCTGTTTTATCAAATACCTTTGGTTCTCAGTTTTATAGATTATGAGCAAGCGTTTGATTCTATTGATAGGATAGCTTTAACGAAGACCTTGTATGATATATCAGACAAATACATTAATGTAATTAGTACTATGTAGCAGAATAACACTGCTGCGGTTAAGGTAGGAAATGAGATTAAAAGCTGGTTTTGTATTAAATCAGGAGTGAAGCAGGGTTGTGTTCTATCTCTCTTTATATGGATCATTTTGATGTATTTTGTTCTAGATTTACAATATAGCCACAGTGAATTTTTTGGCTTTACTATTTAGAATTCATCTTTTAGTTTGTATAATGAAAATTTTGGTGTCAAATTGTAATACAAAGAACAAAGTGAATAAATTGCAAATTATAATTCTTGGTGATGCCTTTATTATTGCCTATACTTTGTTATCATTTCCCTTTTATTCGTTTTGTGATATTCGTGCATAAACAAAATTTCCATGATTTTTTGGTTTATCATCCTTTTTTGAATTAATAGCAACAGTTTTATGGTGTCAAATTGCTATTCTTCTTGATGTCTTTATTAGTTTATGGTTCAATTAGTTTGTCCTGTCGTAGCAGTAATATAACAGCATTGAATATTATTCTCTTTTTTTTCCTCCTGCTAATGCGAATCTTTCTATTGGCATGTATAATCGAAGGTTTATATCAACATATAGTTCTTGTTGATTCATTTATTATTGTGTTCGAGTTTTGAAGATTTTTGGAAAATGTTTACGTTTGTAAAATTTTTGAAAACTCCTCGATTTTGGGCATGACGGATTTAAAAATGGAAATTTTGCAAATTCAGTACTTCAAAAAATTGTTTATCATATTAGTGTTACCCATTATTGATAAGGATTATTTATTATATAACTGATTATTTTGAGAATTTATGAGAACCGAACAATTTAAGTTAAAGTATTGGATTTGGAACCGCCCCCTCCCTCTTTCAGTGTAAGCATAAAAATATGCACTCTTCAGTTATACGATGGTTAAAAAACATTCTTTCCATAGCTGATTGCACTACCCAGCCTAAATCGAAACTAAGTTATAAGTTTGTATTTTATTAAATTTGTCCTTTCAAGTTTTCCATTTGAGTCCAAACAAGTCCCTTGAAGTCAAACTTATCGAATCTTGCCTATTAATGTTACTTTTTCACTTTATCCTTATAATCTTTTAATTTTAGTTTTATTTTGTCTTTATTTTAAATCCTTTCACCATTATCATTTTACCTTCATTTTCCTTTTATTGATTTTATTCTTTTCAGCCACTCCATTTAAAATCGAACAAGTAAATACGAGTAAATAAAAGATAACTTGTTCCAATTGATAGAATGCGATGCCTTATTATCGTTTATATCTTCCCTTATACCTATACCTTCCCTTATTTTCACAGTTTACCCCTTGCCTTTCTCCTCTAATGATATTTTTAATTTATTCTTAGTTTTATTTTTCTCTTTGTCCTATTCTAAAGCTTTTACCATTATCCTTTTCAGCTACTCCATTTAAAGTCCAACAAGTTCCTAACAGTGAATAAGAGATTACGTGCTTCAGTTGAGAAGAACGCGATGCGAGTTTATCTAGATTCTTCAGGAAATGAAGGATCGTGGTTTCGTATTTCACCCTGTTACAAGCATAGGTCGATCGGTGAAAATATTGTTATAGGAGAGCCCGTCGTTTTCAATCCAGTAGTTGGTAATACCCATCAAGCCCTTCACGTTTCTTCTATGGACTTG
>NC_142794.1:86488673-86624791 GCF_049724085.1 Artemia sp. Qi Xiang Cuo
AAGGAAAGAGTCAAAGAGAGATCGGCAGACCATTTTTGATATTGTTATAAACCAAGATAGTGCTGAAGGAACAGATATAGAGAAAAATCAAAAAGTTTGTGATACCTTGTAAGTGAAATAAGATTTGTCTTGTGACGAAGAATTAGCGACAGTACTAAAAGGATTAAAAAATGATAAGGCTCCAGGTGCTGATAGTATGGGCGCCCATAGGCTGAATTTTAGGAAGAGGGGGCTTACCTGGTCTAATTGGGACTTCCAATGCAGTTTAGTAAAAAGCTAAAAATAAAATATCATATCATGCCCAAGTAAAGTGCGACACGGGCACAATATATTATTTATTTTTATTTTTTTAGGCTAGGGCACTTCTTATAGAAAGAAATGTCATAGAAACTCCAAAAAGAGCTCCTGGAGGGAAACCCCTTCCCACTTCAATCATTTCCCGAAATACATTCAATAAATATTTTTGAGATAACCACTCTTCAGCGTCAGGAAAAGGCTGGAAATTATGACTTTGAAAATGACAACCCCCCACACACAACCCTCAGAGCAAGGGTTGTAAGTTATGCCCTGGGGGATATAAGGTTTTTATGGAAAGGGTGGACGTATAAACTTCGAAGGGGGCCATTTGATTGCTAATCAGAAGTTATACTGGCATTTTTAACTGTCAAAAGTGATTGATGGTAAACCCCCCCCCATACGCCAATCATGTCCCCAAGCACATCCAATCAGGATTTTTTAGATAGCCATTTTGTTCAGTGTAGTTGAAAGGTCCATAAATTATATCTTTGAGGATGACCCCCCATAGCCCTCAGGGCAAGGGATATAAGTTTTGCCCTTCGGGAATATAAGTTTTTTATGGAAATGGTGGTCGTATAAACTTCGGAGAGGGCTCGTTGGATTGGTAATCAGAAGTTGTAGTGCTTTTTTAATAGTCAAAGTGATCAGAGGGAGAATATCCCCCCCCCCCCACACACACACATATGCGACGTATTTTCCCGAAACTCCTGATGGAAATTATAAAATGGCTATTTGTTGTCGTAGAAACTTCGAAAAGGGTTCATTTGGTTGCAAATTGGAGGACAAGTAATTGGAGGGCAACCATCTCCCACGCCTATTATTTCCCCAAACACTTCCAAGTAAAATTTAATCGAGATCGTTATTTTGTTTGATGTAGTTTCAAAATACAGAGATTAAGTCTTTGAGGATGAGGACCCCCCCCCCTCACAGTCATTCGGGCCAGGGTTGTAAGCTATGCCCCGAGGGCATATAAGGTTTTTATTGAAACGATGGTTGTATAAACTTCGGAAGGGGCAATTGGATTGGAAATTAGAAGTTTAAGTGCCATTTTTAAGATTCAAATTTATTGGACGGCAGCTATACCCCCCCCCTTCCCCCGTCATATTTTCCTTAAATGTATCCGATTGAGATTTTGAGATACCCATTTGTTCAAAAAAGTCCAAAGATCTCATAACACGGCCTTTGGGGTTGACACAATCACTCAGAGTCTGGGGTAAGGGTTGTAAGTTATGCCCCGGTGGCGTGTAAGGCTTTTATGAAGGGGTGATCTTTTGAACTATAGAGGAGGCTGATTTGATTGGAAATGTATAGTTCTAGTTCTATTTTAAGAGTCTAGCGTGACGGAGAGAAAAGTGATTTCAGTTACTGTGACTAATGCCCGTAAGACTATTAAAGTAAAATTTTCAGCATTCAGGTTTTCGAAAAGGAATATAAGCAATATCATTGGCAGCACTTATCTATAATAGCTAGAAATATCATTGAAAAATTTAAAGAAGCTTATTCGATTCTAAATTAAAAGTTCTAGTTTCCTTTCTAAGAGTAAAAAGAGATTGGAGGTCAATCAGCCCGTCTCTCAAGCCAATTTATTTCCGTAACACGTCTAGTCAAAATTTTGAGACAACTATCTTGTTCAGCATAGTAGAACGGTCCACCAACTGTAGGGATATTGTGCATTTCAACCCCCCACAATTATGCAATTGGCCCAAAGTTTCTCCCAACATACAAATATCAAGCAAAACTATGGATTCTTATAGAAAAAAAAGGAAAAGATGTAAAATATTATTTTTTCATGAAAATGATTATGTCAATAAAAAACGAACAGAAATTGATTTAAGAAAACTTTTTCCAGAAAACAATGTTTTCAAAGAAAAGTAAAGAGCTCCATTAAGGCAAAAATGGGCAGAAATGGAGTCAAGTAATCGTCCTAGCCCAAATCTGTCATAAATCACTATCAATAAATAAATGAAACTCAAAACGAACATAAATTAGAATAAATAGCCAAGTCAATCTCGAAACGAGCAAAAATTAACACTAGTAGGACTGGTAACCCCCATGCCTTTTCAAGACCAGAAATTGATTTGCGCTTTACTGAAAACAAAATACGTTTAAATTTTTTAACTTTTTTTAATTAAATAAATAC
Source organism: Artemia sp. Qi Xiang Cuo (assembly GCF_049724085.1). NCBI lineage: Eukaryota > Metazoa > Arthropoda > Branchiopoda > Anostraca > Artemiidae > Artemia > Artemia sp. Qi Xiang Cuo. The sequence continues at coordinate 86,491,111 of NC_142794.1, forward strand.
AAAAAATCTGAGACTTTAAGGAATAAATATCAGCATAGGTATAATAAACTGACAATCCACGGTCATTTTTTTTTCAGTAAAGAAGAATTTATTTTCTGGTCTTCAGAAGGCGGGGGGAGGGGGTGTCAGCCTGAGTAATGGTAATTTTTGCTCGTTTTTACTTTGACTCAGCTATTTATTCTAATTTCTTGTAGTGTTTTGTTTAATTTATTTGTTGATAGTGATGTTTGTTATTTTTACGCTTGGAATATTATTTGACTTTATTTCTGCCAATTTTTGGCATAATGGAGCTCTTTACTTTTCTTTGAAAAAATTATTCTTTTGAAAAAGTTTTTTAAATTAATACAAATGTAAGGCAGTGTCATTCAGCCAAAAAAAGTGGAAAAAGTTTTTTTTTAAAATTAATTCAAATGTAAATCTGCGTCATTCAGCCTGCCTCCCTTTATGGACACCCATGGTTGATTTTGTGGTAAATGAGTTTCTTAAATATGGTGGCTCTGAGGTTAGAAATAAGTGACATAAGATTATGAATATGATTTTTGAAAAAGAGGAAGTACCTAGTGATTTTAGGAAAACCTTAATTAAACCACTGTATAAGAAAGGTGATAAGAGTGAGTGTTGTAATTATTAAGGCATTAGTCTGTACGTAGTAAATTACTTAGTATCATGATACTTTTTATACTGACATGCTGTAAACGTAGTTACAAGAGAAGAACAGTGCGGTTTTACTCTTAGGTCAATAATTGAGAAGTGCCTGTTTTATCAAATACCTTTGGTTCTCAGTTTTATAGATTATGAGCAAGCGTTTGATTCTATTGATAGGATAGCTTTAACGAAGACCTTGTATGATATATCAGACAAATACATTAATGTAATTAGTACTATGTAGCAGAATAACACTGCTGCGGTTAAGGTAGGAAATGAGATTAAAAGCTGGTTTTGTATTAAATCAGGAGTGAAGCAGGGTTGTGTTCTATCTCTCTTTATATGGATCATTTTGATGTATTTTGTTCTAGATTTACAATATAGCCACAGTGAATTTTTTGGCTTTACTATTTAGAATTCATCTTTTAGTTTGTATAATGAAAATTTTGGTGTCAAATTGTAATACAAAGAACAAAGTGAATAAATTGCAAATTATAATTCTTGGTGATGCCTTTATTATTGCCTATACTTTGTTATCATTTCCCTTTTATTCGTTTTGTGATATTCGTGCATAAACAAAATTTCCATGATTTTTTGGTTTATCATCCTTTTTTGAATTAATAGCAACAGTTTTATGGTGTCAAATTGCTATTCTTCTTGATGTCTTTATTAGTTTATGGTTCAATTAGTTTGTCCTGTCGTAGCAGTAATATAACAGCATTGAATATTATTCTCTTTTTTTTTCTCCTGCTAATGCGAATCTTTCTATTGGCATGTATAATCGAAGGTTTATATCAACATATAGTTCTTGTTGATTCATTTATTATTGTGTTCGAGTTTTGAAGATTTTTGGAAAATGTTTACGTTTGTAAAATTTTTGAAAACTCCTCGATTTTGGGCATGACGGATTTAAAAATGGAAATTTTGCAAATTCAGTACTTCAAAAAATTGTTTATCATATTAGTGTTACCCATTATTGATAAGGATTATTTATTATATAACTGATTATTTTGAGAATTTATGAGAACCGAACAATTTAAGTTAAAGTATTGGATTTGGAACCGCCCCCTCCCTCTTTCAGTGTAAGCATAAAAATATGCACTCTTCAGTTATACGATGGTTAAAAAACATTCTTTCCATAGCTGATTGCACTACCCAGCCTAAATCGAAACTAAGTTATAAGTTTGTATTTTATTAAATTTGTCCTTTCAAGTTTTCCATTTGAGTCCAAACAAGTCCCTTGAAGTCAAACTTATCGAATCTTGCCTATTAATGTTACTTTTTCACTTTATCCTTATAATCTTTTAATTTTAGTTTTATTTTGTCTTTATTTTAAATCCTTTCACCATTATCATTTTACCTTCATTTTCCTTTTATTGATTTTATTCTTTTCAGCCACTCCATTTAAAATCGAACAAGTAAATACGAGTAAATAAAAGATAACTTGTTCCAATTGATAGAATGCGATGCCTTATTATCGTTTATATCTTCCCTTATACCTATACCTTCCCTTATTTTCACAGTTTACCCCTTGCCTTTCTCCTCTAATGATATTTTTAATTTATTCTTAGTTTTATTTTTCTCTTTGTCCTATTCTAAAGCTTTTACCATTATCCTTTTCAGCTACTCCATTTAAAGTCCAACAAGTTCCTAACAGTGAATAAGAGATTACGTGCTTCAGTTGAGAAGAACGCGATGCGAGTTTATCTAGATTCTTCAGGAAATGAAGGATCGTGGTTTCGTATTTCACCCTGTTACAAGCATAGGTCTAACGGTGAGAATATTGTTATAGGAGATCCCGTCTTTTTCAATCCAGTTGGTAATACCCACCAAGCCCTTCACGTGTCTTCTATGGACTTGCCCTAGCATGCCAGGCTTCAAAGAAGTAAGTACATTACGTTATTTGTTAACGTATTTGGGTTGGCTAATGTAGTGTTTTTTTTTTAATGTAACTTACTTTTATTACGTTACATAGTTTTTGTGTATTCAAAATATCTCGCTCATTCAATCAACAAGTAATTCAAACACGGAAAAATCAGTTTACTTAGTGTAGGGAAATCCATTATTCAAAGAGCAAAAATGATCATGTAAAACTAAATCTAATTTAATGTCTGAGAATTCTTGACTTAAATCTCCTGTTCGGCAATGTCACCAGCGTCGAGGGAACTATTCGTCAGTACCATTAGTTGTCTCCGAGCGGCTGTCTTGGGCGATGATTGGAGCTTCTTTAGGGTCAATTCTCCAGGAAGTGAGTCAAACGCGGATCACGTTCGCCCATCTTGTGCGTGATCCACCTCAGGGGTGTTTCCGGACGTTTACAGTTGGGTCAAATTCGAGAATGAGTCGGGCGGGTGTTTGAGTGGGCAGGTGAAGTAGATGATCACACTAACGCACTGATCGAGTCTCGAGCTGCTCAAACAGGGGTGGCAACTTAAAAGGATTGGAGGATCTTCAAGCTCCGTGCCCTGTCGAACCATCTAACACGTTCTATTTTGCGGTGGGGTTATGTCTGGATATCATCTACCTTCGTTATTTTTGTCTGAGATCATCTGCGTCTCGAAATTTTTCTCATTGCAAGAGAACAAAAATATGCTAACGAAAAATCTTGAATGAAGCCATCCTTTATAGGAACTCGTAGAAACAGTGAAATATTACTCTCTTTAATTCTTAAAACAAGAATTTTGCAAGAAAACTTAATTGTTTATTATGGAGAGTAAAGGACCATATTAGACATTATACCAGTAGTGAGGAACTGAGTCAAAGACGCCATGCTTTAAAGAAGTAGTTGCAACGTATTTTTTGGCGCCATGCTCATGAATAATGCTCAGTACTGCTTTAGCATCAGTAATAAAGCAGAAAGTACTTTTATTAATGAAGTGTCGTGTTACTAAAAAAAATTCATGCAAATAATTTCTCGTTTCTTATATATATGTATATATATATATATATATATATATATATATATATATATATATATATATATATATATATATATATATATATATATATATATATATATATATATATATATATATATATATATATATATATATATATATATATATATATATATATATATATATAATCTCATTGGTGTATTTTTTCATTGGTCAATCTCATTGGCGTATTTTTTCATTGGTCAATCTCATTGGTGTATTTTTTACTCCAAATATACCTGATTTTGGAGGGATCTTTTTTTAAATTAAAAAAAATTCCATTGCTCAACTACAAATTACTTTCTTATCAAATTTGAATTAAACGTGCTATTTTAAAAATAATATGGAAAATATTTGTCAGGAGGGAGTTTCTTAAAAACCTATTTTTAAAATTTCTCCTACTATAGGGCATGCTCTTGCTGCAAATATGATTCAGGATTTTTTTTTTAATTAATGCTATTTTGAGCGTTCCTTGCGCTCCCCTTAAGGTTGAGAGTTTAACTTAATGCAACTGATTTTCTTGTAAATGATGGATTCGAGGGAAACTTGCTATAGAGACTTCAGCTCATCCTATTTCGTGTAATATATTTGTTGATGGCTGATCTACCCTATTTTATCTTTGGGTCTCCATATTTTAATTTAAAAATATTTGCCAAGAAAACGCTGCCTTTTATCTGAAAAGCCAGCTTCTTGTTTGAAATTGTACGTTGTTTAAGTACTGCAAGGAAACGTTGTCTGCCTAACCTTATGCAACAAATGAGCAAAATATGCAGTTTTAAAAGTTTAAATGGCTCATTTAGATAAGAAATAACAAAGAAATAGGTGAAAATAGGAGAAGATCAGAGATTGAAATTCCTTTATTGATCAAGTCCAAAAAAAAAACATAGCCAATGCTAGAAGGTCGAATAACCTGTGTGTAGTAACTTAATTAATTCATTAATTCACATAATCAATAACATTGAAATAAATACACTAGAAAAAATAATTGAAGAGAAAGAATTATAAGGAGAAAGAAAATGGAAAAAAAAACTAAACCTTCACAAGGGACCTGCTCTCATCATGCATCTTGACCAAATAAGAACTTTTTGACCTGTGATTTAAATGAAGAAACAGATTTAGAGCCCGTAATGCGGTCCGGGAGGTTATTCCAGAGGGTTACACTTACGTGACAAAACACATGAGCTGATCTCACTGTGTTTCTCTTCTCATATACCAGCTTATCCGCATTCCTACTATGATAAGAATGATAATCAGAATTAATAGAAAATATATCCACAAAACAAGCTGGCGAAACACCATTTAAATACTGGTATACCAGTGTTAATAACTGGTGGTCCCGTAACCGACCAACATTCAAAATTTTAAAATGGGAATGATAAATTAGTGTATCACTAAAATTATCACATTCCCCCAAAAGATGAACTGCTCTTTTCTGAATCGTCTAGATTTTTTTATAATTAGAATAAAAATAGCTCTCCCAAAGAGCACATCCATACACAATATAAGATTGGATAACCGTACCATAAATAATCATTAAATCTAAGACCAGTAAAAAATCACGATAACGACGAAGTAAACCCAGGCCTCTTGCTGCCTTGGATGATATAATTTCACTGTGTTTCTTCCAATTCAAATTGCAATGAACAACTTCTTGAAATTATTTGGACAATAAAAAAAAGCTTTATTAGTTAAGCTTACTTGAGCTAGATAAGCAAGGGAGTATTCGCTAATTCAGGTAGAAAATGAAGCTTTAACGAAAGTGTCACAGGCTGGTTAAGCTGGACTTGTAACCTACATTCCTTTTTTTTAGCTTAATGCACCAAGGAGGGTGGCAATGAAATCTGATTGTTTGAATTAGTTAAATTGAAACTTACACGACCATATATATTTCAAATGTTATTGTTTATATATTGTTAAATAGGAAAAATCGGGAATTCAACTTATAACAAAAAAACCTCCATGTGTTGTTATGCTGTTTTAGGTAATGGTGGTTGCCAAATCTGAATAAATGAAACGTGCATGAAGGATCAGCAAAATATAGACTAAAAACATGTGGCACCAAACAACATAATGTGTAACTTACGTTTGAAGCTGTTATAGACTTTAGGAATTAACATTTTGTTAATGTTTAAATTTTCGCGGTTCAACGTAGCATTACTGACAAGATTTATCCTCCAGAGATCTTACGATAGAAATGCTTTTCCACATGTGTGGACAGTGGGTCCTTGTCGAGCCAGAAGTATAGTAAAAAATTGTTTCGTCTATTAAAAAAGATTTGTCAAAACTTTGAAAATAAAACATTACTCTTCATGAAATTTCTTGAAGCAGTTATTGTCTCGTGTCAAGCAGAGAATGATTTTACACTGCGATCACATCCATCTTGACATTTTGTAGCATCTAGGCCTTCTGCATCGGGCTGCATTTGCAGTCACAAAATTCTGGTAGATATAGTGCAGCTCTGGCATGTGGCGGGGGGATTGGCTTCTTTTCACGCTCAAAACACGGTGCTGAGTTTCACCCAAGAATTCTTTGCCGCTATTTTCTTGACGTCGTGACTCCGAGCCTCCAGAATCGAGTAAATACTCAGGCACGTTGAAACGAATGTCACTGAGCTGTTTTAGGTCAACAGAAACTTCTGGGCCGCGGCCCTTCAGCTCATGAAATGCATTGGCTAGTGCAGCATCCACAAAATGATGAAACACTCGCACAGTCCATTTTTAGTATGCGTCTCAAACCGGTAATAGCTAACCATGTGGTCCACAAGGTCGACCCCACCCATGTAGGTGTAGTAGTGGGAGACTACTCATGGACATTGACCTGCACGTAGGACCCCTGGCGCTTGTCATACCGTTTGATCTCTGTCTCCTCTTCTATGTCTTTACATTTTGAAGACAGGAGAGCCACTTTGTTATCATACCACTGGGTCACCACGACTTTCCTATCTGAGTGCAGCACAGACGTGACAGAGGTTCCTCTGTCCTTTCTTGTCATTTCTGTGTCGGCAAAAACTTTAGGGCCATTGGCTCCAAAACGGTTCTTCATGATAGTTAAGGTCGCATTTTTTTTGTTTCAGCCAGCATGTCGAGGAGCTTAACAGACGAGAAAAATCGTTCAAAATAGAGGTATGTACCTTCTGGTAGTGTCTCAAACAAGCGCAGCATGATCCCAGCTGACAAGCCATGTGCTTTCAGCTCTTCTCTCAAGGTGGTGGCTCCCTGGTAGATTTGCAAGTCAAGTATCAAAATTATTTCGGAAGTATCAAAAGTATCAAAATTCATTTGGCAGTCAAGTATCGATATTCTCGCCAGCCCCGAGGAGCTGACGAGGACAAAATTCTTTAATCCAACCAGATTGGGCTTGTCGGGGACATGTTGCTTGAGAGTCGACATGCCCTGGAAGGGTATCATCTGTTCGTCAATTGAACAGTTGCCAGTTGCCTGTCAAACGGCAACTGGAGAAAAATATTCCAGAAGTTCTCAAGGATCGGTTGCACCTTCCAAACTCTATTTTTGGTTTTTCCTTCGTCTGAGATTTTTGAATCAACAACGAACTTCAGATTCGACCGGATTGTGAAGAATCCGTCTCGACTCATCTTTTGCGATATGGCTTCCACCCTGAACGCCCCAGACCAGTAAATGCGGAGCCGAGGAAACTTAAGGCTCCCCATCAGGATGCTAATGCCAATAAAAATTTTCAGCTTGTCTGGAGTTACATTCAAGCTTTTGTGGTGGGCCAAGTGATAGTCGTAGTTAATGCAAAAAGATGTACGTTTGAAGAAGCTCTCTGGGTCATATTGCAAAAAGGATTGTTGTTCTGGACTCCAGTCGTCATGGTCTTGGAAGTGAGCGGGGCCGATGTCTGGGCCACGATGATGATTGAACTGTTGAAACTTCCTGTCCTGGACAAGGTTGCTGCTACTGTGTCAGCCTTTGAGCCTTTCGCAAGGGTTGCTAAGTGTACGTCATCATCAGATTCTTCAGGTTCAACATCTGGAAGAACAGCATAGCTGCTTGATGACGGAATGGGTGCAACAGCTGGTTCATCATTAGAGTCTAAAGACGACAAAGAGTGGTTTTCGATCCATTCCTCATCATCATCTAAATCAGAGGTCCAGGTCGCTCTCATCGAGCATTCCGAGGGCTTCATCAAGGGAAACTACAATGAATGAACAGGTTCAGTAAGCTTAAAACTAACAGGTTGTTGCCAATTTAGTAAATAAAACAATCACTGGCCTCTGCTATCCCCATTAGAATCGAGATTTGAACTACAAAAATCAACACGAGCCTTATAATCGATTGGAACCACATGTCCACAGACGTGGACATAGAGATTTTCCAAGTTCCAAAATATGACACTTATCAAAGTAACTGCTTTCAAAACTATCTAAGTACTGTCTACAATCAAGAAAGTACACCTGATTTTTCTCATAACTCGTTCTCACCACTTTCTTTTTTTTCTTTTTTCTTACCTTTGCTTCTTTTAATCTCCTTTTTTTTTTAGCCTTTTCCAGTTTGTTAAAACAAAAGTAAAAGTCGCAGATAATTTCTGAAAAAAGTCACAGATGGCATTTCAGGTCCAAAAAGCACGTTGAAACAACGAACCCTTAGCTAGATGGCAAGGCCCCTGCACAAAAAATATTTTACGGGGATGTCCATACACGTGGACACCAGGTCTGAGCAAGATTACTCGCCTAAAAACCTCATAATTTTTGAACAATCAAAAAGAAAATCTTAGAAAATTGTGATTTTCTAGTATGAATGGGTCAAGGGGCAGGAAGAAGATGGATCGAGGGGTAAAGAATGATGTTATTTTGATGTTCTTGGCACTTCAAGGGTTTTTGTTCTGTTCATTATATCTTTTTATAGGTGAATGTTTTAAACGATCCAACACCGTGGAAAATCAATATGTTCCTTGACTACCAAGATAACCAGGAGGAAATATTGAAAGGAGGCGACGTTATTCGCTTATTTCACACAGAGCAAGAGAGATTCTTAACATGAGATAAATACAAGGATGTTAATATGAGCAACAGGTATGTGCAACAAATATATCGACATGATATATGCATATATATATATTAATTATATATTCCTTCGAGCAATAGGTATGTACAACAAATATATTGGTATATTGACCTGATATATACATGTATATATATATATATATATATATATATATATATATATATATATATATATATATATATATATATATATATATATATATATATATATATATATATATATATATATATATATATATATATATATATTACTTACTTACTTACTTACTTAACTCCCATCCGGCCGGATTGGCCGACTCGGGGCTTCTCCTCTGACTAAACTATGGTAGAGCTTCTTATACTATTCCCTGTTCGCTGCAGCCCGAAGGAGTACCGACAGGGGATGGCTGGGAAAGTTTTCCCTCCAGCGCTTGGGAGGTCGTCCTTTTGGGCGGGAGGCATCAATCCTTTCTTCAAACGCAATTTTTTGAAGTTGGGCTGGGGACATCCACTGAACGTGGCCTAACCATCGAAGCTTTTGAAGCTGGATGGTCTTCATGATGGTCTGGGACTAGTTGAGAGAAAACATTAGCCGTTCGTTTGATATTCGGTCAAGGTAGGTGATGCCAGCAAGCTTCCTGAGGGATTTTGTTTCAAAGGCCTTCAACCGGCTTTTGTCTTCTGCTTTCAAGGTCCATGTCTCTGCTCCGTACGTTGCTACTTGAACCACAAGAGCTTGAAAAAGGCGTGTTTTTAGTTTCAGCGACAGATGTTTGTTTTTCCAGATCGATCGCAATGACTTGAAGCATGCTGAGGCAAGGGCGAGGCGTCGTTTAATTTCTTTTGAGGAGTCGTTTTTGGACGTCAGCTCACTTCCTAGGTAAACCAAATGGTCAACCCACTTGATCTCTTCCCCCTGGATCATAATTTTGCTGGGTTTAAGGCCTGTATCTGTATGCCGCGTTACCTTCATGGCTTTTGTCTTGTTAGCATTGATTTTCATCCCAAAGGAACTAGCTGCATGATCAATATCGTTAGCGCTTGATTGCAGTTCCTCTAGTTGTTCGTTTAGGCGATTAATGTCATTGGCGTATGCAAGCATGTCAAAGAGGTGTCCACTCATGAGTGCTCCCGTGTCATTGGGCACCAGTGCCAGTACTCCATTCAGGAATAGGCAGAACAGAGTGGGGGAGAGTAGGGATCCTTGCAGCACTCCTGAAGAGGTTGAGAATTCTTAAGTAAAGCCTTCGCTTGTCTGCACCATGCTTCTCGACTTCTCGTACATGCTCTTGACAATGTCAATAATGTCAGTGGGAATACCGTAGTGTGCCAGGATGTGCCATAGGCCATCTCGCCAAATTAGATCGAAAGCTTGTTTGAAATCGATAAACAGCTGGTATAGCTCTTTCCCGAATTCCAGGTATCTATCCATAATCTGTCTGATCACAAAAATTTGGTCTATGGTGGATCGGTTTTGACCGAAGCCAGCTTGATATTCAGGGATTACGTGTCTTGTCAGGTTTCTGATGCGATCAAGGAGAATTTTCGTAAGGATTTTAGCTGGTTGGCAAGTAAGCGATATGGGTCTGTAGTTTTCGCAGTTACTTATATATCCTTTCTTGTGCTGGAGCACTATGACATATTTTGACCAAGACTCGGGGAAGTATTTTATTTCCCATACAGCTGTTACTATTTTGTGTAACAGAGCAACGACGACATCAGATTCCACTTTTAGCAGTTCTGCCTGTATACCGTCTATTCCGGGTGTCTTATTTGACTTGAGGGATTTGAGTGCGGCTTCTACTTCTGACCTTAAGGGTGGTGGGGATGGTTCCTCATCTCTGTGGGCTGGGAACTTTCGAAGCACTTCAGGATCTGGGTTTACTTTGAGATTAAGCTTTTCCTGGAAGTGTTCTTTCCAGCGATCTCGGATTCCGGCACAAGTAGTGATTTTGTGTCCATTTTTATCTAAGAGATTGAGGCACTTCGCTTCTTTGCGGTTCGTCAGCTCTCTGGCCCGTTTGAACATGAGGTGTGAGTTACCCCTACGGAGTCCTCCTCACACTGCCGGCATTTTTCAGTAATCATCTTTTTTAGTGCTTGGCGGGTTTTCTTCTCAATTTGACGTTTAAGGTTTTTGAATCTATCCTTGCTTTCTCGATCTTGCTTGTTTTGGAGAGTTCTTTTCTCGGTACACATATCAATAACCTCCTGGGTAATCCATGGCTTTTCTTCTGCAGATTTACGGCCGAGGACGAGCTTAGCTGTCTCGCATACGGCCAGGCTGCTTTACGAAACAAGTAGATCGATGTCAGCTGGACTCAGCAGATCAGGTGTTTCTTGCAAGGTCTTTGACAGTCGTTCGTTGAGCTGCATTCTGTACTCTTGTCTCGTCTTAAGGTCTTTAAGGGCTTCTATCCGGAATCTTGGAACTTTTTGTTTCGGCTTGACAACGGCCTTTAATCTTAGGCGAAGCGATGACATGAGGATATTGTGATCACTATCAAAGTCCCCACCTCCTAGCGTCACTGTGTCTGTGAATGAAGATTTCCATCGGCTGGATACCAGTATATAATCTATCATGTTGGCAGTCCTTCCATCGGGGCACCACCACGTGACTTTTCTCTTTCGTCTGTGCTTGAACATTGTGTTTGTGATAAAAAGCTCGTTATCTCGGCAGAATTCAGTGAGCCGTTCTCCTCTGCCGTTGATCTGTCCGATCCCAAACTTGCCCATGACATCTTCGTTTCCGCTATTGTCACTCCCCACGAGGGCATTGAAGTCCCCGAGGACTAACACGATGTCTTTCTTCGGAATGGTGTCGACAAGGCTCTGGAGCTGAGAGTAGAAATCTTCCGACTCTTCGTCCGACCTTGATGAATCTGGAGCATAGACCTGTACCACGGAGAGGTTTTTGAACTTGCTTTTGAGTCGGATCATCATTAATCTCTCCGAGACAGACACCACTGATAGAAGAGATTTCCTTGCTGCTTTTGTCAGTAAAAAGCCGACTCCTTGTCTGTGTTCCGTCTTGTCTTCCAGAAAGCAGGAGGGTTGCGTCTCCTATCTGTTCTTCGCTGATACCTGGTAGATGAGTCTCTGAGAGGCCGATGATGTCCCAATTGTAACGGTTTACTTTTTTCCAACTTTAGGAGTTTTAATAAAATATTTTCAAAAACCACGAACAAACTCAAACCTATAGTATAGCAAACCTTCTGCAGCAATTTAAAAATTATTTGAAAAAGTATTTACTGGGAGGGGAGGAGGAAGAACCGTATTTGGCGTGGTTTTCATTAGGACGAGAGATTGATATTATGTACTTCTTTTTTAAGAGCACCATGTATACGAGAAACTGGCCATACTGTTAGCAATGCAGTCTCTTAGGCTGCGATTGTGTGGAGGGGAAAAATTCCATACTTGAACCTTTATTAAGGATAGAAGGCCAGTCCCATAATAAGGGGGAAGAGGAGACAAAGTGCTTTTTTATGCCATTTTTTGCTTTTAAGAGAAGGGGGAGGGGGCAGCGGCAAATATATCGGAATTTTGGGTTACTAGAGATTATATAGTGAATAAATGGTTGCATTAGGTAAGCATGATAATCTTTAAAAAAAATCTTTTTCATCGACAGTACTGCATAATAATAAGAGTAATTATAATAATAATATAACAATAATAATAATAATTGTTTTATTGCTCTAAAAGTCCTAGGGCCATGCCGATACAAAATGAAAGTTCCGTTCTAATTAATTCACACTGTATAAACAAAAATATTACAAAACGAGAGAAAATGTTTTGAAATTGTTGACCCCTCTAAAGTGTCTTAAATATATAAATCGAACTCTTTAAATGTAATTTAGGACAAGGACTAAGAGGCTGCTACCCCTCCCCCCCCCCACAAAAAAGAATGAAAGTCCCCAGAAGGTTCTTATGGAAAAACCAGTGATAAATCATTTGTTGTTTTTGATTATGGGTATCCGAAACATAATGTATTAGAAGTTGGAATTGCTACCGCTTCAAGTGAAGTTTTACTGGAAGAATTTGTTTTAGATTTTTTTTTTTTGTCCTTGCTCTGTCCTCTTTGATTTTCTAATTGATGCATAAAAAAGAGAACAAATATACTAGCCTACTTCCTGTATTACCTAATTTTCTCTTACTTCCTATAAACTGACTTTTACTGAAGTTTTATTCTATCTTTGGAAAATTAGGACGTTCATCAGCGACTGATGCTACTTCAAGTAAAGCTCTATGGGAAGTTGAAGTAATGCAGTCAGACCCCTGTCAAAGTGGAGCTGCACATTGGAATTCGCGTGTTAGATTTAAACATTTGGCCACAGGTTTATATCTTGGTGGTGCTCAATTAGATCCGGCTTCAAATAATGCACAGTCGAACCGAAGAAGGCACTCAGGTAGGTCTTATACTTCATATTCCATATATTATGTTCCATTTTTATATTTTATAATCCATCATATATTTCAAGGGCTTGGCAGTTATAACCTGAGATCCAAATCAAGCCCAAAAGACCGTCTATTTGGGCCTGGGAAAACCTTGCATACCAACACATATGGTGGAGGGTACCCTCCGACACTAATATTGGAGTTGGTTTTAATTACATCCCCCCCCCCCCTCCCTGAATAATTGGGAAAGTATTTTGGTCCACAAATGTACTTCTTTTAATTTTTGATCCCCTCCAATAAAAATGTTGCAACTCCTTCTTTTAAAGGCCGGATATGTGCACCTATAATTTAATGGTATTTATCTCTATTTTGTAGGGGATTTTTTAGTTCGTAGGGAAATCCGTTGTGGAATTCAGAATTCTTTTGGTTGGAATTCAATTATGAATAGTATAATTTAGTGGAATAATAAATTGAAGAGCTTCGTTTTTCTTTCTTCAAGCTGGCTCTTCATACCTGAAAAGGAAACTTTGTCTCTCGTTTTTACTTGCTCAAAAACCCATAGTGTTTCAAAAATAATTAAACTAAACAATAAACTCCAAGGGAAGCAACAAGGCAATAAATTTCCATTATAATATAATGAAAAAAAAGAAAAGAAAAATGATTAATGATTGATGAAAAATGAATGATTTTTCATTCATTCAAAAAAATGAATGATGAATGATAAAAAAAATGACTAATGAAAAATGAAAGAAGTATTTACCTTCCTCTTAAAAGAGGAAGGTAAATTAAGGTGCCTTTGCACCATGCATTGCTACCAGAATTACTTAAGAATGGTAAGTAGTATCTTCAAATTGATTGATGAGTGTTTTTTTCCAAATGAAGTGTAGGGACTTCGAACATCTAGAATCAAGACTCGGGCGTATTTGATATCTTTTGATTAGTCGTTTGTGGCAGTCAGCTCCCTTCCAAGGTAAAGAAACTGACCAACCCACTCGATTCCCTCAACCTGAATAATAATAGCATTATGAGGAGGACCCATCTCTGCCTGCGGAGCTACTTTCTTTGTTTTGGTTTTGTCGGCGTGTATCTTCATTCCAAAGGCGCTAGCCGTATCGTTGATAATTCTTGCGCTGGAGTCTTCTTGTTTATCATTTAGACGATTGGTGTCATCTTCAGCATTTGGTAAAAGGTCGAAAAGGGTTAAGAGAACTGAGACTACTCTTGTTTCGTTGAGAATAACTGCCAGTATAGCATTCAGGAACAGTCAAAACAGAGTTGGTGAGAAGAGACATCCTTGGTGAACGTCTGCCGAGTTAGACAACTCTCCAGCTTGTCTCTCAATAATATCAGAAGGACTTCTTTAATGACCAGAGATATGCTGAGATTCGAATGTCTATATATACATGAAAAACAGAAAGTTTTAGCTGAGTTGTATTGTGAGTAGTGTGCCAGTTTTATTGGTCTCATGTTGTATCCATGCTGGTGGAAAGGTACGAACCATCGTGGTGAAGGTCTGTTCCCTGCTAATTATGTCACAACTAATCTTGATGAAGAACAAGAAGAAATGCATTTATACAAATACCTAGAAAAGATGGATAGGCTGTTACCAGATCCTCCTCAACTTACTAATCCTGAAGGTATTATGTTTTTTCTTTTTTTTTGTGTTTATTATTTGTATATTAATATTTGTTTTATTTTTGTATGTATTTATTATCTTCTTTGTTTTTTTTTCTTTTTTTATGGTATTTACAAGTCTACGTCTTGTGTTTTTGTTAGGGTTTTTGCAAGCTAACGTCTGTTGCTCCGGCTGCTATAGTTGTATTACTAACGTAAAGACTACAGAAAAGTTTCATTTTCAAATCCCATTATGGAGGAATTATTCTCTCAACTTGACTGCCCTATATCGTTTTATTATCTAAAATTATTTTGAGTTAATTGTTAAATAATTGTACCTAGACGATTTATTTATTAGTAAAAAAAAGAAACATCTACCAGTTTTACCTAAAACAAAAAATGTTATGTAAAAGTCAAGAGCAAACATTCTCAGCCTATGAATATTTTGAATGTTTTGCCTGAATATTTGCAAATATTTTGCCTGAAAACTGTGCTCAGGTGTCTGAAGTGCAAAAAGAAGGAAATATGAAGTAGAATAAAACATGGATTACGAAATGAAAAGACAGTTCGAATAAAAAATTGAAGAACTTTCTAATCTGGGGATTGAAATCCAAGTCTGGGTATTAGATCTGGATATTGAATGAATGGTGAAACCTTAATTTTTTACTTAATTTAGATTAGAAATCTTAAATGATAATTTAGCTAAAAGTTAATTTAATAATTAAAAAATTGACGCAATCTGTAGCCTCTTGCGAGTTTTAAAATCTTCGAATTTTTTTTTAGACTGCAAAATAATTAGCATTTACAGGTTTTAACTTAGAATTAATTAGTATGAACAGGTTTAAACTTCGAATGAATTAGCATGTGCAGGTTTTATTTAAAGTTAAATAGGAAGAATCAATGTCAGAGATATAAATGGGGCCCTGGAAGATTTCCCTGGCATCTCTTTCTGAACCATTTTCTTGTGAATATGTTTCTTAGTTTCAACTAACTCCATTAATATTTGGTTACCTCTGACAGGAGGAATTATTATTAATTGATTATTGTAAGTGTTCTAATTATTCCCTGCTAATTTATATTATTATTATATTCTCTGGAATATTTATATTATTATTATTTCTCTGGAAGATCATTCCAGATCAAAGTGCAACGTTTGATGATGCCATTCCGCAAGTACTCTGTTCTCGGCTTATCAAGATAATTGGACTGAGCTGTTTGCCTTCGCATCTGTCTTGTTGGTTGGTCAATTGTGGCCACAATACGAGAAAGCTCTAGAGAAGGGGGTGAATTTAAGCACTTGTAGAAAACAGCCATAATCACAAATATTCCAAGTCCATTGCGCCGCTTTCGAAATTACTTCGAAAAGGGTAAAATTGCCTTGGGAAGACCTTTAAGAACCAAGCTTTCAAAAATGAGGGAATGAACTGTTCAAACAGAAAATTCATTTTCCTTGGTTTCTCAGTTATAAGAGGTGAAGATCCCTGCTATGTAGCAATTAACACAAGCTTCCTAAAGTGCATTTTAGAAATACTGTATTTACAGAAAAATTATATTTTCTCGAGAATCTGGTCGACCTATTGCAAAACAAATAGCTAAGCGAGTAGCATGTAAAACCGATTGGAAAGTACTATTCATTTACACTTTTTCCCAAGCACGGTAAATTCGTCCTTGTCGCATAATTATCAAGGCACTCCTGTAAAATTTCGAAAAATGTATATATACTGTTTTGGGATTTGACAGACGACCTGCCAAGGTTGTACAAAATACAGTGAGCACCAGAGTATAAGAAAATGAAAATTGACAAGTTACAGACTAGAGTTTCACACGGGTATATACAACGAATCGATTAATGTTAAGAAGACTAAGTCGCTCAGGCTAGGAATAAGTGTAGATGAAAATGTGACGTTGGGTAACGAAAAGATTTATCAGATGGACAGCTTCACTTACCTTGTTAGCATTATTAGTAAAGGCGGTGGGAGCAGTAAAGATGTTAAAAATAGAATAGCCTAGGCTCAGGGTGCTCAGTGGGGATGAGCCTGTGTAGCTGTGTTGGCCTGAGGCGGTTTCGTGCTGCGACGAGTTGTTAGTAGTAGTAGTAGTAGTAGTATTGAACATTATAAATATTTTAAATAAATATCAAATTATTGAAAACATCAGTGCCGGCCCGGAAGTATTACGGTTTCTGCCAATTTTTCATTTTGTGATGTTCCAGCGGAATTATCTGGGGTCTATTTGCCGCGTGTTTTGATTTCTGGGAAATAATTTCCTCGGAAGACGGTATTTGTGGAGTGATGGAGAAACTGATTAGAGATTAAAGTCTTATTCAAATGAAAGAATGCTAATGAGAATTTTTCAGGCTGAATAGTCCACAAGGAAGTTTATAGGGAGGGGGGGGGTTTCAGCGAGGATGGAACTGTATGGAAGGAATTTGACGGAGGGAAGGTATACTTTACGTCGGATGAAACTTCACCGAAGGAGTTGTCTGTTCAGGGGAGGGTTAACCCCTCCTTATATGAAAGGAGCGCCCCTCCTTAATACTTTGTTCTTTACGCTAAAGTTTTACTGTCTGTCCCAATTTTTTGGGAGAAACAGTCGATTTTTTGGGCCTTGAGAAGAGATCAGCACCGCTGGTTCGGACCTTAAGGGTCTAGCACCGCATCCTTTACCTTTCTTTTTAATTTATTTAGTCTGTAAAATGACCAAGGGTATCTAAGATAAGCTTTTAGGGAGTTTGATGGGGGTGTTGATATAAATTAAGAGACCGAAAATTTTATATCCGAAAAAGAAAACATTGGCAAAAACATGGCAAATGTTATGATTCAATATTATGGGCTTCAATATTACTCAAATCTTTGATTTTTCTCAAATGCGCTGTTGTGAAATTGCGGGCATTTTACTGGTGTTTAACTAGAATTTTTCAGGAAATTAAAATCTTTGTAATAGCACGGACAATCTGGGTTTATCCCCACCCGTCCCTTGACAAATTTATGCAGACATCCCTCCATGAAATTCATAGCTTGTTACTTTATTTCAGCCGGTTTTTATTGTTTTTCGTTTCCCAAGGGTGCGGAAATACGGATTCGAGCGTAGGTAATTATTTCTTTGATTCGGCCAAAATTTCATCCGTAACAATTTTGTCAACTGTATGAGCTTGTTTTTGTTTTGATGGTTATTTTATAGCTATTTTGATAGCAAAATTGCATCGATTGCTTATATGGCCTAGTTGGACGTCCAAAATCAAAACACTGCATAATTAGGTTAAAAAACTTTTTTATTTTTATTTTAAACTGAAGCTGGATATCTTGTTTTTTGCAAGTGATAATTATTTTGGTCAAGATTTTTATCCACAATCTTAATTGTTGAGTGACATTGAAACTTTTTGCCACCTATTTAGAAATTAGAATAAGATGTATTTCATGTTGTAGATATAGTTTCAGATTTTGTTTCAGATTTAGTCACACCGGCTAAAGCAAAGGATACATCTTTCGAACAAATCCCCTTGCCCACAGAAGAATCTACAGCTGAACAGAATGTAGAGGCCAGTGTGGTTGAAGATGTGAAGGAAGATGAAGATGTGTTGTTGAAGTTGCCAGTGTGGTTGAATTCAGTATATAATGTGACAGATCCTGTGGCACCATCTGCACCTGAGTTTCAATGTAAGTATTTTTCTTATTTTTCCATACAAAGAGGCATTTATATCCCGTACACAGAAAGGGAGATGGGTGAATCCCCCAACTAAGGTGGGGGGATGCACTATCCAGCGCATAAGCGAGATTTCCGCAACGCTACAATCTGAGTATGCAAAACTAGGTCAGTTCAATGCTGACAAGTCCGAAGTTGTAATCTTCAACTGGAAGAAAGCGTCGCCTAGGGATATTCCACTCGGAAATAGTAGGATTAAGCCAGTAGATCATATCACCTACGTCGGTCGTCCCATTGGTTCGTCAATAATGCGCACGCGACAACTATTAATTGCTCACATTGAACATAGAGTTGGGTATATATGCTTCTTTTGTAACTAAGAAGTTACGCTTCAACCGCCGTCTTCTTTCGAAACTTTTTAACTCTGTCGCTCTACCACATAATCAATACATATCGCCGTTTTGAAAAATGCTCACAAATTCTGACAAGTCAAATATTCATTCAGTTTTCTTCCGGTTCTCAAAATATCTTTTACATTTTCCCTCTTGGACGCGCAATTCTTATCTAGTTAGGAAATTCAGCATTGCTGATCCCATTATAGCTGTGGAAAAGCAAATTCGTGCTTATAAATCCCTTTTAATGAAGTTGAATCATCCTTGGTCGTCAGTACGGGCCCAGTAGTTAAGATGTATTTGTTGTGTGTGTGTTTTTTTTTAAGTGGTTGTTTTCACGTTTTAGTGTAATTGTTGCAGTTTTTTAAACTGATTGATGATTGATCTTTTCGTATGAGTCCAATTTAAGTCACGCTGCTTATTCTCAATTTTGGTGTCAATTTTCTTTGATAGTATATTGCGTATATTACTAATAATTTAATTCTTTCTTGATTATCGGTTCTTTTGAGCATATTCTTTTAAGTAAAGATGTAAAAGGATCCGTGATTGAATAATTTCCTTAGTTCTGATATCTATGTATATCGGAGTAAATGAATCATTTTGTTGAGAGTGATCTCAGTTCAAGACCAGCGGACGAGAGTGTCGTGTTATTGTTTTTAACGGTTGTTGTAAAAATTAAAAAATTTTATATTATTATATAATGTATATTTTTAATTAACTGATGATTATTTGGGTTATCTTTTTTAAAAATTGCGGCTTAATGCAATGATGTTCATATTGCTTATGTTTGTTCAGTATTTAGGAGCATAAAAAAACATGTCGCTTACCTGCAGAACAGTGTATAATTGAGTTTTTCTTTCTCGTTTTGTAATTTGTTCTAAGAGCTGATTTAGGCTAGATCATAGCTCCAGCGTTCGTCACTAAAAACCCCATGTAGATCTCCTGAGTTTATGTGTATTTCTTTTTTTTTCGCTTATTGCTCCGTCTTTTCCTTTTTTGTATGACGGATTTTCCCATAAATAATAATAATATATATATATATATACATATATATACATATATATATATATATATATATATATATATATATATATATATATATATATATATATATATATATATATATATATATATATATATATATATATATATATATATATATATATATATATATATATATATATATATATATATATATAATTTTTTTTTACTCTTTTTTTTATGGGTCACGGTCTGAATTGAGTCTATTCTGATTATAATTGAATAATAAACAAATATTTTAGCATTATTTTTAATTTTAGAGGTCCCTACCATAACTATTAGAAATGTGTAAGCGATCAAAAAATGAATTTTTTTTTTTACTCTTTTTTTATGGGGCACGGTCTGAATTGATTCCATTCTAATTATAATTGAATAATAAACAAACATTTTAGCATTATTTTCAATTTAAGAGGTCCCTACCATAACTATTAGAAATGTGTAAGCGAGCTTTGATTAAAAAAAACCGCACAATAATGCCGTTTAATTAAATAATATCAAACATGACTGTTGAGTTGCTGTGCACTAAACAGAAAATAAGTGATTTGCAATAGTGTCCAGTTACTTCAATTGTCAAACTACACAGTTCACATATGGGCTTCAGACTGGTTCATCAGTGTCTTTTTGGTTCGATCACTGTAACGCTGTCGGTACTCCTTGACAACTAGCAACAGGAACTGCTTCTGTTTTTCAGACGTTGTGTGCAGTTTGTTATAGTCATCCATCAGTGCAACACCACGTTCAGCAATGTCATTAACTCCCCTCATGCTGTGTACTATATTTTTAACTGTCTGGTAGTCTTTGTCAACTGACCACAAATCAATGTTCTTAGTTAGGAATGATGAAGGTAGTCTGGTAATGCTGAAGAATCTGTTGGTATTCTGCGTGACAAAGTTTTCTAACTTCTTCTCCCTGAGTGTCAACGGGTCCACTGTTATCCTCTTCAAAGGGTACTCCTCTCCTGATTTCTGCAGAGGTGTAACCATATGATGTTTGGTGTCCTTTGATACGTCGTTGTCAAAGAAGGCGAGTGCCACCAAATTCTCTGATAAGTACCAAAGGTGTCTTATTATTTTTTTCAATGCAGTGTTTGATATCAATTCTGATATTTTTCTGGAGCTGTAGATGTCCTTTAGAAGTTGGAGGTCAATGCGAGGGGCTGATGGTGCTGACGATGCCTGAAACCATGCTTTCACGTAGATGATCACAGTGAATTGATAAATATCAGCAAGAGCCTTTTCTTGCCTTTTCGTGAGTTTGAACTGACTTCTGAACATCCAGATCTTTAGTGCATAGATGGCCTTTGCCATCCACCTTGCTTGATGCAGCCCAGCTGGAGTTTTGAGCGAGATTCCCTTAGATGGCGTGCCACCAATGACTATCATTGTCAAGTCCAAAAGCTCACGGTAATCATCACGGGGTTGATACAGTAGTGTCTGCATCTCAGCAAATGCTATGATATCTGTGATTACATTTGAAACAGTTGTAAACACACACTCATCTGATGAAGCTGTCTGAAAGTCTGCTCTGTTAATAAACTGCCAGGTGTTCTTAAACCGGTTGAAAATTGTTATCTCTGGGCCTTTGCTAGGACCAAGACAATCAAGAACCACTGCTTGTAAGACTATTTCTAAGATATGATGTCGACAAGCAAACCAAAGTATGTCCTTGTCAAGTTCTTGTTCCAAAAGGATACAATCACCATTTCTTGCACCAAAATTGACAGATGTGGTGTCAAAACACATGTACTTTACATCATCTGTAATGTTCCTAATCCACAGATGCTTCAAACACTGCTGCTGCAGAAGCTTGGCCAGTTCCTAAGGCTAGGTTTGGAACACCAAGAAGCTGATCTACACCTGCTCCGGAGACCAAAATTGGAAGGCGATCGACAATCTGTCTGCTGCAGATATCGTCTAGGAGTTTTCCATCCTAGTGAATAGTTAGAGGAACTGTTGGTTTAAACTCCTGTCGTAGATTTTCGGCTATTGACTGGCCCCGCTTCATTCTGTCTCTGTGAATTGAAGAGCGATTGACATTGTATTCAGCAGGATCATGACCGAGGTGTTGCAGAGTTGGAACAAGAAGTAATGCAGCCCTTCTGTCACTAACTTTAGCCACATCCAGTCAAGCTGACATTTTGTCATCCAATATGTATACTCGTCCTCTTTTTCGACGTTTTGCTGAGGTTGACGGTTTCATATCTTTTGTTTCAGGGTCTTTAATTTCTTGACCTTTTTTGCTGTCAGTGTCGCTGTCAGATGATGATTCCAGTGTCACTATCTTTTCTCTTGTTGTTTTTTCTTGCCTCTCCTTCTCAATTCTTATGTCATGGTACTCTTTCCTTTTCTGAGATGATGCTCTTTTTATTTCTAAAACCTTGTCGACACTGCCCATCTTTCCACGGCGTCCTGGTTCCTGCTGCGCTAACAGAAACTCACGGTCTTCTTGAATACATATCATCTCCATTGCGTTGGCGTGGGCAATGTCAAACAAAACGTCGAGGCCCACTTTCCACTCTTCTTCCTTCTTTTTCAGTGTTTCAGAACGCTTAGCTTTGTTTTCTTCATTACTCATCAGGTTTTCATACTCCTTAAAGAGACACTGAATTTTGTTTACCACATGTTTCTTGAGCCTCGTTGGAATGTGTGCCTTTGCCCAAACTGCAAGAACGTCATTGTCTGTGGAATGTGCCGCCTCACGGACTGTCTTGTTTGTCACTTGCTTGTAGTTATAAAATAGCGCAATGACATCCTTTTTCGTCGGTAGTTTTGTTGAAATCAGAGTGTCTGATAATTGTCCGCTGAGCCATAAGTCTGTTTTACTTCTTGTAGTTGGTTTTAATATTGCATCGGTACTGCAACTTGTACAAACCATGCAGTCCATGCTGTCACTCATTGCTGTGTCAGTGTATCTGCAGCCTAGTATCGGATTAGTAAAGTTACCTGTATCAGTTTGAAGCATAATTAATGTGTTGCAGTTCATAAAATTAAAAAAACCTGAAATTTGCATTTTCACTCATATTGCATACAACAAAAATGGCGTCCTGTGTTGAAATGCATTGTGGGAAGCCTGCAGATAAATAAGTAAATAAGTCCAGCAGTTCAGAAAGCTACCATGCTGTACTATAGTGTTGTGTTGACTGTTGAAAACTGTGCAAGACATGCAACATTGAACAATGAGCAATGAGCATGCAGTAACCAAAAACTTTAACCTCTGGTAGGGACCTCTTAATGTCAATATATTTGGCTCTTTTTTGGGATTTCGTGGTATTTTAAC
Organism: Artemia sp. Qi Xiang Cuo; assembly: GCF_049724085.1. NCBI lineage: Eukaryota > Metazoa > Arthropoda > Branchiopoda > Anostraca > Artemiidae > Artemia > Artemia sp. Qi Xiang Cuo. Next base: position 86,514,054 of record NC_142794.1, read on the forward strand.
AATTGAAACAAGATTAGGGGGTGCCTACTGAAGAAATCCTACTTTGAAAAATAAGGACCAGATATATATATATATATATATATATATATATATATATATATATATATATATATATATATATATATATATATATATATATATATATATATATATATATATATATATATATATATATATATATATATATAAAATTTTGGAATAGCGGCTCTCCAGAAAGAGATATGCTAGAGCAAAAAGAGAGGTATTTTATGTTGCTATTTTTATGGTTTTTGCCGCGTTTGTGACAATTCATCCCCAGACACCCTGATGGCCCCATACGATATATAGGCATAAGATATATAGGCAATCAAACTAAAAAAACTGAAGCAATGAAATTTTACTTTATAATATGCAATACATCTATATTAATCAGGTTATTGTGTTTCCTTCTATTACTATTCGCATTTTAACTTTTAACTCTCCCTTTTTTAGCTTTGAAATATATAATTAGGGCTAAATATGTGTCACTTGTTTTTAAAATATTAGTTTCTCTTCTTTTCATCTACAATCTTAGCATGAAATTTCACGGTAATTTAGACCTTCGATAAACTGATTTATAATTTTAGCTTCTATCCTTTCCCTTTTACACCATACCTTTAAAATTACTTTAATGTGTTACAGTAATTGCTTGTTTTATCTCACCTTCTTTTTATCTAGATATACCTGGCGATATAGTTTTACAATTAGTGCCGTCTGACTGTTTAAACGACATTGGAACAGTTTTTGAATTGGGCCAAACTTCAGTCGCACGTCGTGCTGATTCTCTTGTTCCTCAGTCTTCTTTCGTTAAACTTCGCCTTGTGGCTAGCGATAAGTGGGTGACTAGCACATCTATACCTATTGATGGGGATGAAGAGAAGCCTGTTATGTCAATGGTAATTTTTGTTTTAACTCCTGCTGTTTTTCAGTAATAATGTTATACTTTAACCCTAGAATGATGTTATTAGTCATTTCAGGACTCGGGGGGGGGGGGAGGGGTCATCATAATACTCGTACCAACCCCCTCCTTCCGCTTTCAAGGGTTGAATCTATTTACTCGTATGTTAGTGAGCATGAATTAAATTCTAAAATGGATTATTTCTATTAACATTAATATGAACTCTTAGAAATATTTGATAGACTATTAGGTTGTTCTTTATGGAGGGGGCACCGTTGCAAGGAACGTGGAAAGACGTACTTCTTCATTATCATGGCGTAGATTGTTTTAATAACGCTTTATTTACCTTCTATGAAAATTTGTAAATATTATTATTCTTGTGTAAAGTTACCGGCCCCGCTCAAATGCTCCGAGGGCCCCTTATGGTTGTAGGCCGAATCAATTACAACATCCCTAAATTACAAGATAAGTCACGTTTTCCCTCAAGTACAATTGTGAGAAATTCTTAAAAGTGAATTTATGCAAAACACTCAAATTGCTGAGCGCTTAGAATGAGGGATTGAGGGCGAAGGTGAGCTATAAAAATTTGTTAATTAAAATGTATGAAAGTACAAACGGCTTTCATCCCACAAATTTTCGTTCTTGCTCGGTTTTCCCCGTCCTTTTATTGTGTGTGATATTTTCGAGAGGAAGATGAAAGGCGCGTCACCGTTACAAGAAAAGAAGTTTTATCGCATAAAAACCCCTTTCTTCTAATTTCTTTGTAAATATTATCTTCAATTTTTCTATTTTTGCTTTCTCAATTTCATTAATTTCATCAATTCCTTTTGCAATTTCTCGGGTTTTTATCCATTTTCCCGTGGCATAAGTAAGAGGTACGGATTGACATACGAGTATCATACGTTTTATTTTTCATATTTCTTATGTTTTCCGAATAATTCATGTATCTACCATGTGTATGGATAAGTTTTTTTCCACTTCCTCCTGTCTATTAGTACGTACGTGCTAATAAGCAAAAGAATAACCGAAATCCGACTTAGCCATTCAGTTTTAACCATTTAAGACTAGGAGCCTATATTTTGAAACTTACTTTTTACTTGATTAAGCAGTTCATAGCAGCGAGTAGTTAGCAAAGTAGTTAGGGGAGGTAATTTCCACAAATAATATTTGTTGGAAAAAATGTCCTTTGAAGATCTGTAAAATGATGGCCCTAGTTTTTTTTTTCATTTTCTTTATTTTAGATCCTTTCCTCCTTGAAAGTTTTTGAGGGGTTTGTTTTCTCAGGGATAATTAACGCATTGTTTTACTAACATTGAAAAAAACAGGGTTTAGGGAGAGGGTGTTTGGGGGTTGCAGCCTCCCCTAAATTTAAGTGAACCCTTGATAAAACAGCTACGTAGTTAAAAATTTTGGTCAAAGAGAGACTTATGTCAATAAAAATCAAAACTCTAAAACGCAACATTTGGAATGTAATATAAGCATCAATTTATATTTAGGATTATTCTAAATATACCAAGATTATTAGTTCTAAGTTCCTGCATCATAGGCTATTGACATGTGACATTGTGCTTGATTTTAGAAAAAAAGGGGTTAAAGACCCCTGAAGAAGGGGCGTGATAGTGATGAAATTCGTTCAAAGAAATTCAAAATTTACCAGAACTCTGAACCTACTATCTACAAGAAGTACGACAAATAGAAATTTGGCCCGCAAAGGGCCAAAATTTCATCAATCGAAAGTTCCGAGAACTATTAAAAGGATATGTATAAAGCCTCTCAGTGTGCGGTATGAAGCTCACCAATAAATCTATTTTTAGTCCATAAAAAATATACAGTAACAGTAACAATGGGTTTATTTTAAAAAAAATATATACATCATCTATTCCCTGAAGCAATGCTGGCGGGAGAAAACCCTCATAATAAATAAAAAAAAACCCAAGAAACCAAAAAAAAAGAGATAGAAAAAAAAAGAAAAAAAAGAAATAGAAAAAAAAAATAGAAAAAAAACAACAAAAAACAACATAATTAGAGCTCAACTTACCGGACCCGAAAACCAACGAACCTCCAAACAACACCCAACAAAAATATAATAATTATAATCATATTCAGCTGCAACTAAACCCTCCTCAAAGACAAAACCTAAGTGGCGTGGAAGAATCCATTCAAAATATACACATCAAAACAATGGTTCTTTAGCGACTTACGAAAATCCTGCAAAGCCCCAACAGTCCTCAAATCCTCTGGCAAACTCTCCCAAACTAACGGAACAACATGGCGAATTGAAAACCTAGACCTAGACGTGACCATAGCTGGTCTTCGCACCAACTGAGAAGATCGTGTCAAATGATCGTTTATAGTAGACGCAAGACTAAACATTCCTGAAAAACATGATGGTAACTCCGAAGCTAAATATTTAAACATAAACAGAGCATTATAGAATACACATATTCCTGCTAACGGTAGTATTTTATACTCACGGTAAAGATGCCTCACCCATACCCTTATTATGTACCATTTATACAATAATTGGTCACTAAACTGGGTATAAAACCAAACTGGAATAACCCGTAAATAAATAACAACACATTTGTACACGTAAAATAAGTTTTTTCTAAGCTGCCGAAGCGTCCGCAACAGACTGACTGTCATTAGAGCTAAGTGTTAGGGACACGACTCAAGAGTTGTCCCGTTATTCGTCACCTTTTCCCTTCGCAAACTACCATAACGCTGCTGTGAGTAGTCAGTAAGGGGTAAAATGGAAAATGTAGTTAATACTTGTTTGTCGGTCGGGCATTTCATGTATTACAATGAATGAATTCGTCTGATTTGTTCATGCGATGATTAAACGAATGTATTTTTATCATGTATTGATTTTTATTATTTTATTTTTATTATTATATATTATTATTTTATATTTTTACTATTATTTATTATTCATTTATTTAAGTATTTATTTATTATTATTCTTAACGCAACGCAGAAAGCCTCTGCTTATCAGGCATAAATAAAAATATGTTCTGAAAGCACTTTCAGAACATACAACATCCTTGTAAATTGTAATGCAAAAATCTGGAGAGTGTACTCGATTCCACATTATCAGTTTGATGGGTCCACATTATCAGTTTGGTCCACATTATCAGTTTCAATTCCTCGTGTCCTTTTTAGTAGCTTCAAGCTGCTTTAGGTCAATATGACGGCATCACTATAATGTCTTACCGCTTCTAAAGGAAACTTGTCAAACAAATAAAAGTAGTACCAAAAATGCCACAAGTAATCCCTAAAATATTTTTTTCTTTTTATACTACAAGATAGGGATTTTTCTTCAATTCAGTGTCTTTTTTGTTTACCTTTTAGCTGCCTTGAGTCAATATGACTAAAAAAGAGAATTTTTTTTCTGGTATTTGATTAAAAAAAATTGAAACATTAGTATTTGGAATTTTGACATTCCAAATACGTGCCTGGGTAGATTTTAAGAGTGTAGATGTTGTGATCTAAGTAACCCGTTTCATTGTCGGTATTGTTTTTTGTTTTTTTTTTTTTTTTTTTTTTTTTTTTTTTTTAGGTTGGTTTATCTGGGGAGAACGATAGAGAATTATTTGCTTTTGTGCATTTATCCCGAACTGAAGTTAGAGATCTGGATTTTGCCATTGAGACGTCTAATGTGCTAGCAAAATTCGTTTCCAGTGTGAATGATGGAACAGTCTCCATAAACGATCCAGAGTAAGAACCTTGAATATTTGAAAATAAGAAGACTTTTTTTTTTACTGTATTTTAGTTTATTCCGTCCTCTTTGCACGTTTATATTTTTTTCATGTCCCTATTGTTTTTACCTTTCCTCTCTCTCCTCCCCCCCCCCCCCATTCTTTATCTTTTGCTTTTGCATTGGACAATTCGATTGCGGTGCGACAGAGGGGAGGTCAAGGGTATGAATAACGCCTAGTTTGGGATTTCTTTTATATTGGAGAACCTTTTTTTTTGTGTATGAGAAAGAATAGATTTTTGGGAGTTAGAAGATTTGAGAATTTATTAAACTCGTTCCCTGTGGTCAATCTGGATATAAGAAATACTATATATTTATAGAGAATATGTATTTCTGGACTTTTTGGGTATCTCATCTGTTTTGAAAGTTTTAAAAGTTAGCTCTGTGGTTTGCTCCTGCCGCATCTCCAAAAATTATTAAAATCTAGAAAATTAGTTTGAAAACTTTATATTGATTGTGCTTAGTTTTGATTGTATTTTTAAGTTATGTTTAGTTTCGATTATATTTAGCTTGTATTAGCGTATATTTACATTGTTTGTTTTGAAAATTTGAAAGTTTATATTATATTTACATTAAGTATGTTTTGAAAAATTTTAAATTTGTTTTGTAAATTTTAAGTTTGTTTTGAAAACAGAAAATTTTCTGAGTCAGATTTTTTTGGCCAGGTCATCTCGAGGCCTTGGCCAGCTTGCAAAGAAAATAAAAATTGACGTAGATTACCTGACAGCAATCTGGAAATGTGGCCCGACAGCATGAATTGTCACTAGCAAAAACATAAAATAACTATGCTCAAAACCATGCAGGATAATCAATACATTTATTAAACGCATCGGAACTTTAGGAAGGTGAAAAATTTGAAGTATAATTTTGAGTTTCAATTGTGTAATAGTTGTTGTTGAATTGAAAACAATTACCGTGGAATGGGGTAACTTTGAACTAAAAATCGTGAAAATGGAGGTTATTTTGTGACATCTTTCTTTAAACTAGTATTTACTCGGAACTATTTTTGTTTTGAAAGTTTGTTTTGAAAACAGAAAATTTTCTGAGTCAGATTTTTTTGGCCAGGTCATCTCGAGGCCTTGGCCAGCTTGCAAAGAAAATAAAAATTGACGTAGATTACCTGACAGCTATCTGGAAATGTGGCCCGACAGCATGAATTGTCACTAGCAAAAACATAAAATAACTGCTCAAAACCATGCAGTACATTTATTAAACGCATCGGAACTTTAGGAAGGTGAAAAATTTGAAGTATAAGGTTGAGTTTCAATTGTGTAATAGTTGTTGTTGAATTGAAAACAATTACCGTGGAATGGGGTAACTTTGAACTAAAAATCGTGAAAATGGAGGTTATTTTGTGACATCTTTCTTTAAACTAGTATTTACTCGGAACTATTTTTGTCGTTTGGGGAATACATCATTCTGCGCCGACTGGAAACTGTCCCAAACTGCTAGTCTTCATGTTGTTAGGGCTAGACCTATCAAAAAATGGTGTTCAAAGTTGCCTCTAGGGTTGTTTAACTTTGAACCCTCAAAAACTTCAACTGGTAACTTTGAACAGTCGATGAGTTCTTCTGGCATAAGACTTCCAGTAAAAAAAAAAACTCGTTTATTGGGAGAAAAGCATTACTTCTAAAATAAAAAGGCAAAAGAGAGTCAAATTAGTGCAGTATCAGCTGACCAAAGTCATGATCAAATACAAATTTTGCGCCGTGAGCGAGTCGAGGGGCTGGAAGATGCCCCTGTATTTGGTCAGGATGGATTGATGCTGAGTCTTTCAACCTGGGAAAATAGAAGGATCCATCCTTGTTTTTTCGCAGGCAAATCACGTTTAGCGAGCCGTCAGAGGAAGGAGCATCTACCTTCAAAACTACAAAATACTTGTAAATACGGCCCATGAAGAACTTTGCGATGAATCAACGTCAATCCACGCAGGTTGGTGGGTAGTATGAATCCGTTGTGGCTACTGCCCCGCTCTACAGCATAGAGAGCCAAGCGCTCGCCAACTGATCAACTTCATTTTCAGACTCGCTCTCGCATCCTGTTGTGACGTCAGTCGTCTCGGACTCGCCACTTGAATGACTTGAATCCTCTGCATCTCCCATACTTTTCCCTGGTGCGACGCTAAGACGTTTGCGCGTGATGTTCCTCACAGATTTTCTAAATCTGCGGGTATCAGGACATCCAATAAAACATTGCTGATGCTGTCCGCAACCTCGTGTGGAGTTTGCTGGGCCGAAAGTGGTTGGTCCTGGAGAATTCTGGAGCGTGACAAGTACTTGGCAAAGCTATTTTTAAGATTTGTTTTTCCATTTGGGGCTAGGCTTTCCAGGAGTAGCTTTAAAAGCTGGGGAAATTTGTCTTTTCTTACCGCGGTTTCGTTTGGGTTGTCTATTTTGTAATCATCAAGCATCTTCCTCCATGCTCTTTTCATTAGAGCTAAAAAAACAACGTCCATTGGTTGCAGTATATCTGTAGCGTTTGAGGGGAGGTATACAAAGCGAATGTTGTTTTTTTGCAGACTTTCAACACTTTGGGAGAAAAGTGGGAAGACATGTTTTCACCCAACAAAACTTTCATTCCTGCTCTCTTCTTCAGGTGAGGGAGTGCCAACGACATAAACCACTCTTCAAAAATTTTGCTCTCAAACCATCCGGACTTAGATACAGCTTAGGGCCTCCTGTACGTCATGAGCAAAAACATGCCCTTAGCTTTATAGCACACGAGTGGTGGAAGCAGTTTGCCTTCTGCATTTCCACATATTATTTAGGATATCACTCCCTTTGTTTCATTCATTATTCTGGAGGGGTATTTGGCACCTCTTTTCAAGATGCATTTCTTTTTTTCGGGGTTGTCGGTCTCATCATAATTGTAAATATTCGAAAAAGGCACATCCTGAATAGTCACTTCTAAATTGTCATAATATTACTCATTCAACATTTCAGACGAAACCGAAGCATGTTTGTTTGAGTAGTTGGCTACGGTTTTCAGTCGAAGCTTTGAACGATGTCGATCTAGGAAGGAATTGATAAATTCTCGTCCAGGTACATTATTCTTAAAGCAATCTACTCTTTATCCAACTGATTCAAGATAACCTTTGACTCTGAGTTTCAACCCGAAGCGATCGACGGGGAACCCCCACTCGGCACAGGTAAGCAATTGAGAGACGATGGCTTCTTCCTCGAGCTCCGACAATGCAGTCGGTCTTCCCACCTTTTTGTTGTGCTTTTTATTCATTCGGTGAGAAAGAGTACCCAAAGAAGCCTCGTATTTCTCTGAAGCCTTTCTGATTGTTAGGTCTCCTTTCTTTATGTCCCCAAGAGCTTTTTCCATCACTTCTTCATCATAACTCGCATGCTTTCTTGCACACGCTGTTTTTGTGTATGTTCTTGGCATCTGCAAAAATTGACACAGTAGAAAACAAATAAAAAATTAAATCAGCTGGGGATTTTAAAAAGGTCAATGAAGATTTTATTTTAGCGAATATTTCGGTAAAACCGATAAAATGTGAAGAATTCAAACAAAGCCAAGACTAAAATACCAACGATGAAACCAGAAGGAAATAAAACCAAAATTTTCAAAGGAAAAATATGTACAATTCTAGGTTTTTACAAAAGAGACGAGGAAAATCCCACCAATTTTTATCGACAATTGTCAGTCGTCTTTGCACAGCAAGCTGTGAAAGACTACTCTTTCAAATTGTTTATAAGCTCTATTAGAGCAAGGTAATACAGAAACTTGTCTTTCTTTAGATGAGATTTACCCCACCTCTCCCATTGATTGCTAGCAGACTTCCATCAAAGAAGAAACAAAAGTAGGCCTGAAAGAATTAGGAAGTGGTCCAAAATATAATCAGTAGTTAAAACCAAGTTTAACAGCTCAGCTTGATTCGCGTTTTCCTGGGATCAACAGATTCGCAATGGTTTCCTAAAGGTGTGAAAAGCAGAGCAAACACTTTTAGTGTAATCTTTTTAGTGTAATTTACTCCACTGGTTTTGCTTAAAATTGGGTTAAAAATAACTTATTATTATTATTATATTAATTCAACGCAAATTTTAATTATTGGCCTGCACAGAACATTGAAATCCATATTATAGAAAGACAAGACTAACTTTGAACAAATGTTCAAAGTTACCCCGAAAAAACAAAATACTTGCAGGAAACATTAAACACTGCCGCCATGTTGAACCTGTGGAATTAGGAAGAGATTTCACACGAAAACCTAACCATTCGGCTCTTCAGCTATAGAAAAATGTCAAAACGAAAATCCTACTGTAGTTTATGTAAGTAAAAAAGGATAACTTACTTTTAGCACTTTTCACAGTTTTGAACGGCTCAAATTCTCTTGCAATTAACAAGATAAAATTTTGTCCAATGCTGATTTCAAGAACTACCTAGTGATTCAGGCGCCATCTGGCAATAATCTAGTAATAAGTTCGAACGATCAATTCCACTGTCGTGCGATAGAGAGCACAATGTTTGTTACTGATTTTGTTCAAAGTTACCCCTAACGTTCAAAGTTACCCCTTTCTACGGTACCCAATTATCTGTTTTGGCCATACATCCGCTGCCTTCCTTCCTAAGTCACAACAAAGCGTGTAATTGATGTCTGTATTACTACTCTCTTTTCTAATTTTAAATTGTTATCTCCAAGTTAAAGTTAACATGTTAGTTTTTAGGTTTTAAAGTTGGTTTATAAGTTCGTAATTTTTAAAGTTAGTTTGAAAGTTTTAAAGTCAATTTGTTAGTTTGTAAGTGTAAATCGAAAATTTAGCAAGTTATTTTATTCAAAATCTACTTTTTGAATCTTCCATTTGAAATTTACATTAATTTTTTTTTCCAATTTTCTTATTTAAAATTCTCTTTATGGTTTTTTTCTAGGCTTGTCATATCTCTTGCACAAGAAGTTATATATTTCATTGCAAATCTGGAGACAGAGCAAAATCGTCCAGATGCATTGGAACTTGTCTTAACCAATCCGAATCGAGATAGACAGAAATTACTCAGAGAGCAGGAAATCCTGAAGCACATTTTTAGGATTCTTGAGGTAAGTGCGATCTCCCTAATGCTCTAACATTACAAATTAACAATAGTGTAACAGTATAAGGCTACTTGCATAACAGTACAAATTACCAGCAGTATAATGGCAGCAGTATAATTACCAATAGTAGCAAGTTGTTCTGAAGCTTCTGTTTATGATTTTCGAGGTACATGTAATATTTCTTAGTATCAAAAGGGTACAATTTACTAACACCATAATAGTACCCGGCCAAGAATATAACAGCAAGAGTTATTGTCACTTTAATTGCAACAATATAATTACCAACAATAGCAGGCGATTTTGAAGTATTAATTTATGATTCTTGAGGTACGCGTGATATTGCTTATTATCTAAGATTGTAATTTACCATCAGAATTCATTGTTAATACAAATTATCTAGCAGTAAAAATTTGCGACAGTGTAGCAACGACCAACAGTAATAGATAGTCGTGAAGAACATATTTATGATTCTTCAGGTGTCATATTGCTTGTTATCTAATAGCTATATGAAAAATCAGATTTTCGGAGTTGCTCATACTAAAAAAAAAATTACAAAATACAAAAAGGTAGAGCTATATAAAAAATATGCCCTACGCATTCGTAGTCCTTGATTCTTATGATTTTCTCTGTTTCTCAATCTTGAGGACTTGAAGTAAATATTTTGAAGTAATTCAAGTTTTCTTTTCATTCTTTAAAGATCAATTGAAAGTGTTCTGACCTGAGCTTGATGAATCTAAAAAATTCATACACAAGAAAAGAGAAAACACAACTTTTTATCTGGGTATGTCTGGTATAGTCTATCTGGATATGTCTTTTCATAAACTTTAGCTTTTGGGTTGCCAAATAAGAGAAAATGGCTGGTTGTAAAACAAAAGTAATTTTTGAATCTAAATTCCTGTTTTGAAAATAAATTCATAGAAAACCCTGCAGTTAGAAAACATTATTTGCAATAAGTAGACCCAAATTACAACGAAATATTTCATTTATAAAAAATGTTAATTATTTTTCACATAATTATCGTTAGTGTAAATTAATGTCTCTGCAGTGAGATCCATACAAGATCAGTTTTGTCAATACTCAAAGATATTTGTATTGACGTATCTAAGCAACGCATACTAATGACCGTGTGTAAAAAGACCTGCAAGGCAAAAAAGGCTCATTATTTTTGTATCCCGAGCCATCTCGAATTTAGTATTCAGTTTAGTTACACTTGTAGCTGGCAAAGTTTAGCCGTAGAGAGAAAAAAAGATGAATTGAAAGAGTGAAAAGCTCCTGAAAAAGAAAGTGCGTGAAAGGCTTATATTTGTGATAAATTGGATCATCTGGGGACAAAATATTAATAATGATTTATTCATTACCCTATACTAAGTACGTTATATTGTATATAGTGTACTATGCTGTACTACGACTAAAAGATATTCAAAACAAAACGCAAAAAATATACCAAAAAATATGCCAAACAGAAAAAAAAATCAACAAAATAGTGTGGTCCCGATGGACGTTAATAGCAGAAGAAAAACAATCTTTTTCATCGACTCAATTGTATGAAGAGGATTCAAAGAAATGAAATAGGAGAGAATCCCATATTAAATAAAATTGAAAAGATAGAAAGGAGAAATAGAAATGGCTTACTCCTCATTGCTCTTTTGTGAGGAAGAATCTTCACCATGGTCTTGTGAATATTTTCTGGGATTTTATAAACGGTCGGTGCAAAATTTCTGATAATAAATGGGGCTTGAGTTGTATGCCCTATTTCCTGCACAGTATTCCCAGAACCCCTAGTTTCATAAATTTCTCGAAAGAAAATGTTGCCCACCTCTAGCCCTTATATACCAATATATCAATGCCTTTATACCATAGTTCTCGAAGTGAAAGTTTCAGTGGCCAAAATGAATATAATTTCTTTTAAAACATTTTAATATGATATTAGAGCAATAAACTTTAATGAATAATATTATTGGGTAACATTTGTCTTTGGAATGGATTTTTTTCTATATATATATGTATAATGGACCTATTACACCTAAAATTGTGAGACAACCTTCGCTTGAATAAGGCACATTGTCAAAGATTGCATTTAGTAAATATATTGAAAACAATATATTAGTGAAAACGTGAGAAAAAACTCTAGTCGTCTAATTAACAAGATTTGTTTTTATTTCTAATAAGATTTCAAATAAAATTTTTGTCTCTATTAATTTTATTTATTCTTCTTTTCTCTCTATTAAAAGGGGATGTTGGTATAATTTTTGTATACACTTTACACAAATTATATCTAATACCAAATAATAACAGAAATTGAAAAATAAAACGACTAAAGGGAAAAATACTTCCTTTTAAAGATTAATTTTGAAAAAAAAAAGTTTTCCGAAAAAAAGTGTTTGACACAAAAGCAGAAAGACGACCAGAACTGAAGAAATTTGATAAGTTCAGCTTAAGAAGACCAGAAAGTACTATGAATTAATTAACACAACCTGAAACGAACAGAAATTAAAATCAATAGTTAAGTTAAATATAAAAAAATAAAAATTACCGGAAACGGTACTTTACCGGAAACGATACGTATTTCAAACTTAGGTTTTTTCTTTCTTGTTACCATCAACAATAAAAACGTAAAAAAAATTAATCCAATTTAAATGAAAGGCAAACGATTTCTAAGATTAAGTGACGCTTCTCGGGAAGCGTCGGATGATTTGCCCCAAATGACGCATGGCACTTCTGGCCAAAGGCAGAGAATCAGGAGATCGGAATCTGCGCTACGTATACCATTGGTCAGCATACAAAAAACGTGCATTTGTGACTTTCATTTTAATTTCCATGAAAATTAGACGAAACTGATTTGGACCATCCTCACAATAAGTAAAGGAAGAGAAATGCCATCAAGTAGCATATTAAGCAAGATAGCATTAGCTTAAATGTTAATAAGACAAGTCCCATATTGAGAATGTTCAAACTACTTGAGGCAATCTGTCAACCTTAAAAAAAAAACAGCATAAAAATACAAAAAAAACTTATTCTAAGAAATAAATAAAAAGGTGTATTTGTGAATTTCAGTGTAGTTTGCTGTTTTAAAAGGGGTATTTTTGTCTCTATTTTTCTTTGGATCCCATTTTTTCAAAAGTTTAAGAAATTGATAGCTGATGAAAACTTGTAAAAAGTCAATTGGAAATTACTGTATCTACCTGTGGTTTCCTTAAGTATGATTTCGGAATTCTAAATCAATTAGTGTTTTACTAATTGATATTCTAATTTTTTTTCAAGACGACGCATCTGGCTAATTGGCTAATCTCTATTTATGTAATAGCTTAGGACTTGGTCATGTCTTTCCAACCTTCTTGGTCCCATCTAGCCTTCTTCTTTCCCAGAAGAAATATCATATTAAAATTATAAATTAAACTAAAACTTGATACACTTCAAAAATTCTAAAAGCGAATGTCATGAGCTAATTAAAAAGATTTCAAAAAATACAGGCATATTTTATCTCCAGTTGGAAAGCTTGATTTTTATAAGAAGCATTGGGATTGGAAAACCGCAATTCATTGCAATAAAACTGACCTAGATATGATGTGGTGTAGTTCCAATCGAAAATATAAAAAATGTAGGCAAATCGTTTGTACTTAAAAAAAAAAAAAATCGCACAAAAATTTGCCATGACTCAGAAACAAGACCCCAAAAAATTATATGGTATCAAGTTGTTCATGCCCGACCGATCAAGTTGTTCATGCTATGACGCATTGTATAACCGGCTTTTTCGTTTCTTTCACCTTAGCGTGAGACAAGAAAAAGAGAAGTGACAAAAGATAGGAAATACATAATTGGGGCTATATAATTTACCCCCCCCCCCCCCCCGAATGTGTTAATATTAACCCCAAATTTGTTTTTAAAGTATTATATTTTTATCATGCTTTGGTATATATATATATATATATATATGCTCAATGCGCGATCTATATATAAATTCTAACAATCCTCTTTTTTCTAGTTCCCCGATTTGGCCACAGATAAGAGACCATTCAACCTGTCTGATTTGAAGGACACCAATTATTCTGCTCACAAGATGCTTTGTAGATTATGCTATCGCCTGCTTAAGCTCAGTCAGCAGAACTATCGTAAAAACCAGGTGAAATTTTTGTACATGTTTTTTAGTTTCATATTTTTTTTATCAGGCTGATTATGTTTTTGCATTTTATTCTTTATGTTTGTTACAGTTATGGTTTTCTTCGTTTTGTGATTGTGTAAAACCTTTTTTTTTGCATCGAAGATGGCTTCGTGGAGGTCGTGCCGAAATAACTGCGCTCTTTGCATTAAGTTGAAAATTTTAGTGGCTTTTTGTTCCTTTGTGTGGTCTCAGAACGCTCATAACATTTATCAACATTAGAATCACATATTAAACATATATTTTTTTATATAGGTTCTTGGGACAGTAAGAATAATCGGAACACATTGTAAAATAGTTAAAACCACATTTAAATAGTAAAATAGTATTTTAAATAATAAATTAATAATAATTTAAATAATAATTTTTTAAATGATATCAATAATAGTTGAACAATAAAAAAATGATAAATGAATAGTAACAAAATAGTTAAAACCACATTTAAATAGCAAAAACAGCAATTAGAATTTTTTTTTTAATGAAACGGTGATCAGCACTGCGTTCTGGACTATAGTGTCGGTATTAACCCTAGTTTAGTGCCGGATCCTTTACTATTTTATCTTAGCTAATATAAAAATAGTTTTGCACCCTGTACAAGAGAATTTTCTTGTTAATTAGAATAAGTTTGCATACTATACGGAAGAATCAAATAAGTAAATGATTGTATGGGCTCATGGGCTATCGAATACGGCTCATCAGAAAGATGATCCCAATGAGATAAACGTTTTATGCCGAGCTGCGGGAGAGAACGGATGTAAGAATACCAACTAACTTGAAGCTTGAGTCGTATAACTATGCAGATCAATATAAATATGGGATTGATACTATTAAAGCAACATATACTAGAGGAAGAACTAACGATTTGACAATTAAATCTGATCACTTGAATTCCATGTTCTGTTATGTTGACTACCGTGTGGGTTTTTTCTTCTTTTTTTAAATTCTTATATTTTTATATTCTTTTTTTTTTTTTTATTCGACCACCAGTTATGAGGAATAAAATAAACACAAGGTCAGCTAACAGAGGAGACTACAATTGCCTACTCCAAGAACAAACCGTTTTGTCATTTCATTCGATTATTTTTACATGTCAGTGTTTAATAAGTTAGTCTCGTGTTTTTGTTGTTTTCGTTGTAAGCACTAGCGCCATTTAGGTTGAATTTTTCTTCTAAACCATGATTGCTTGTATAAATAAAACTATTCTATTATATATATATATATATATATATATATATATATATATATATATATATATATATATATATATATATATATATATATATATATATATATATATATATATATATATATATATATATATATATATATATATATATATATATATATATATATATATATATATATATATATATATATATATATATATATATATATATATATATATATATATATATATATATATATATATATATATATATATATATATATATATATATATATATATATATATATATATATATATATATATATATATATATATATATATATATATATATATATATATATATATATATATATATATATATATATATATATATATATATATATATATATATATATATATATATATATATATATATATATATATATATATATATATATATATATATATATATATATATATATATATATATATATATATATATATATATATATATATATATATATATATATATATATATATATATATATATATATATATATATATATATATATATATATATATATATATATATATATATATATATATATATGTATAGATCTTTTTCAAATTGTTTCCAAGTTCTGTTATTTTGATTAATTATTAATATTTTTTTATGAGTTGTTTTAATCTTGATAGTAGTGGTATGCTGACGAAGTTTCGGTGTTTCGAGTTTTATATTTAAGCTTTAATTTATTTTAATTAAAAAAAAATAATTAAAAATATGTTTAATTTTTTTCAATTTATTTAAAGGATGAAAAATTTAATTGAAAATTGAATATAAAGACATTCACATTAAATATGTGAATTCATATTTAAATTGAAGTTTTATTTTTATATTTAAATTCATGGCTATAATCATTTCAGCACAATATTTAAAATCAATCATGTTTACTTTTTGAAAAACAAAATATGTGTTGTTCTTTTCTTATTTGCCCACTTCCCCTCGAAATTTGGTCAACCCCTTTTAAAGTATAATTTATTCAAATGAATGTCTTTCTAGGAGTACATTGCCAAATATTTTGGATTTATGCAGAAGCAAATTGGTCATGATATACTGGCTGAGGAAACAATCTCTGCCTTACTTGAAAACAATGGGAAGCTAATGGAGAAGCATGTAACGGAAACCGAAATAGAAACATTTGTTGGACTCGTTCGTGATAATGCTAGTCAGTGGGAATCCAGGTTTTTGGACTGCCTGAGCGATCTCTATGTTTCAAATCACACTGCCATTCCTGCCACGCAAGAGTTAATTTGCAAAAGTGTTTTGAAGAATGCCAACCATGATATATTAATATCTACCAGGTATTTATTGTTTTTTCTTCTATTTCTTCTGTTCTTCTATTTTTCTTTTTTTCTTCTTGTTCGGTATTTTTTATTAGCGATATAATTTAACCTGTAATACGTAGTTTTACAAGTAAAATTTGAGTGAACAAGTCAAGGTGGACTTATTTACATTAACGGGGAAAACAATCACCTTCTTAGTTCAAGCTTTGTTTAACGAAAATTATGAAATGCGTTTAGATTTGGAATAAACTGAAATTTTTTTGTCGATAAAAATTATAAAACATGCCTACTCAGACCCTAGATCTGACTTTCTATTTTAGGCAAAATAATAAAGTTGTTCTATTTCTGGAATGGTTCTATGGAATTTGTTCCTTTTTGAATTTGACAAATATAAAATTTTATAGTACAATATTATCGTCTATTTGAAAATATGCATTATAGCCTTCTAAACATCGTCATTTTGTTTTTCAAGGACTTTTTTTTAGCCCACATTACAAAATTCTGAATTTTTACTCTCTTTATCTGTGTCCTACACAGGATATCCCCAGAATTAAGCAGAATTAATGGTATTAATCAGAACCACCAAAATACAGAACCTTCCAAAAAAATTTAGCGCGTATTGCGTTCTGCTTAATGTATGCACGTGATTCGTCTGATTTCTCTTTGGTGTGACAAAAAGCAGGAGAATTTGGTTTGTGTCACCTGTGTTTCAAATAGCGTTTCTCATCTTCGTCTCTTTTATGATGCTGTACAACAGTTAATTACCCTTGAATTGTTGCTTGGAAATGGCCAGCCGAGGTCAATTCTAAATTGCGGGAATCAAATGCTCCAATAATGCGACCTTAACACAAAGATGCGTTCGTTTTGGGTACTATAAGATTATCAGTTACCCAATCCTTCAAAATAGTACTTGACCTGTTGAAAGCAGCTATCTACAAAGTTCTGATTGAAAAAAAAGGTTTCGTTTGTTTTGTATTGTGTTTTGTGTATTTGTTATGTTTCTTGATATTTATTCAAATTATACTATATAAAAATAATATTAAATATTATTAAAATAATATTAATCGCAGAAAAATTAGGAGCCACGAAATAAGACAGCCATGAACTTAAGACAGCCATTAACTTAAGTGATTTGGCCTTTCTTGTGCTTCTGATCAGCTGTGCTGGAACTTTCAAAGTTTTTGAACTAGAAATTTGGCGTTTCATATGCAGAATATTGTTTCTGGCTGTGATTTTTAAAGTGATGTTTCAAATTAACTTTAAAGTCAAAACTGGGATTCGGCCGAAATTCTGCTGTGAGGCTGAGACATAACACCCTTCATGAACGCGAGTAAATCAGTAGAAGCAGGACCCCAGCGGCACCCCTGAGGATGAGCATTGGGTTCCAGAAGTACAGAATTAACATATTTTCTTAACCGACTTCTCTCTTTTCAACAGGCCCCACGCCCTTTTTAGCACTTCTACATCCGTTTCATTTAAACAGTCCCTGAACATACCAGTAAAGAGAGACTATCCAAGAAACAGAAAGGCGATGACTTGTTAAGGGTCCGAAGCCCTGGCCATTCATTGCTCACTCCACGCTTTATTTCAAGTATAACATGATATAAAAGGCGAATTAATATTCCTTCGTCGCAGCTTGCTGCTTTCTGAAGTTTTCAAACTTGTATCTGATCAATTGCAAAGAGCTCAAATGTGGCATATATGTTTATAGATGCACATAACTTCATACATGTATTGTTTTTATATATTCTATTATGTTATCTTGCCGTGAGTATTCATATAGTTAGAACTACTGCAGTACTAGCTTAAGAATGAGCTAGTGCGCATAACTTTGCTCGATGGGATGTTGCATAGTTTTTGGCATTTATTTGTTTGTGTGCCTAAAACCTAATTTTTTTTAAAACTTTTACCTAGTTGGTTACATTACATTTATAAATCAAAAAAAAAAAAAAAATTCAACTGAAAGTAAGGAGCAGCATTAAAACTTAAAACGAACAGAAATTATTCTTTACATAAAGGGGCTGTACCTTCATAACCCTCGCTCTTTACGCAAAAGTCTTAAGCTCTTTAAAAATACTTCTCATTCAAAATAAGGTCCCTTGTGTTTGAATAGTCTTTCTTAAAGAATCAGGAAAAAAGTCAAACTTAAAAGTGAAGAGCGAGCGTTGAGAAAAGGGCAGCCCCCCTCACATACAGAATAATTTCTGTTTGTTTTAAGTATTAATGCTGCATCTTACTTTCTGTTAATTTTTTATTTATTTATTTAATTTTTGACTGTCTTTCAAATCATAACAGGAAATCCCCTTCCACCTGCCAGAAAATGCAAAATTCATATTTTTGGAGACAAGAGCTTGGAATCTCTTTCTCTGATATGCTGAATCTGATGGTGGGAGTTTTGTTAAGATCTTTTGACTTTTGGTGGTGTTTCCTCCCTTTTTCGAAAATCAGGTAACTATTTTCAGACTCGTAGCTTTTGATGAGTAAAATTGAAAGTAATGAACTTCAAATCTTTGGAATCAGCATAAGAAGCAAGTTGTTTTGATATATTTATTGTTATCAAAATTCCGTTTTTAAAGTTTCGGTTACCTACATTACACTGTTGATCAATAAACATACTGTCGGTCGGAGGTTATTTTAACCAACCTATCTGTTACAAAGAAAGACACAATAACAGATCTGTAAAAGGACTAGCAACAAAGTGTAAATTAATAGGTTGGTTGTTTCGATTAATGTAATTTAAGCATATTCTTCATTCTCAAACCTGTAAATTTTATTGAGTATTTTTTATTATTCAGGTTTTCTTTCCGATTTTTGCTTGTGCCTTGAAAATACTTAGTTCTAATACGACTATGAGTGGTTAAATAATTTTGTTTGTGCTTTCACTGTCTGCTGTTCATATGACCTGACATTCTTTTCACTATGGTTTTATTGCAGGTAATTCTAACTGTTCGGTGGTTTAACAATAATTAAAGTCTATTAATATTGATGTAGTAACTTATTCATCCACGTCAGTTTCTGTTGAAGCAGTACGTTGAGAGATAATCGTGATATTCATGTGAGTACACTACTAACAACTCCTCGCTGCACAAAAGCTACCCGAGAAGAAAACAACTCAAAGCCGATGGAATTTCTTTGCTATATTTATCAAGAATTGCCACTGCAGGGTGGGCCCGGGGAGAGTTGTGTTTGGACCAAATTTTGTGGAGTTTCCAGGCATGGCTTTAGCATTTGTAAAATGATGCAAAAAAAACTGTCGAAGTATTGCAAAAAAAACATTTGGTTTTGTTTTCTAGAGAGGTATATATAGGAGACTTCATCTTCTTTTTTTCTCGAAATTTTCTTTGGAAGACCAGAGAATCTCAATGTTAACTAGGCATATCAGCTGGATTTCAGATAGTGCCGTCGATTTTATTACACGGAGTGGATGAATCTGGCACAGAAATAATAGACAAACTTTTACTAGCCCTTGCCCTCATGTACTAAGTATCCCTTAATTCTCTTGTTAATAAATATCTACTCTTATTTTTAGTTTTGTTGAAGGACACGAAGTGTATTAATCTGGTCATAAAAAAAATCCTGCGCTTCATGTGGCCGTTGCCTTGTTATAAAACTTGGAGAAATGGTTGTTTGATAATTTTGCTTCTGGAGATAAAAACTAATTAGGTCGAAAAAACGACTTGAAGATTCTTAATTACTATAGACAGCAAATAAATTTGATTTCAAATATGTGCCTAGATAGACAATGTCTCGCTATTAATGCATTTTCGAAAGACCTAACTGTGGACCTTATTTTGAAGTAAGTCTTCTTTTTTATTTTTTTTACGAGCTTTGTTGGGCTGTTAATTATTTATGATGTTCGACATCCCAGCGAATAGACCTTTTTCAAAGATTATTTTTCCTGGTGGGGGAGGGGGAATTACTGAGATTATAGAGATACTGTAGATTGAGCTTAGCCAAAAAACATTGGGAGCCATTGTTCTAGATAATTGTCAGCTGTATGAGTAGCTAGCCCATACAAAAGACAAACAAAATGTGAAGTTATATTCATTAGTTAGATACATTACCTTAGGTATATATACGTCTTTACAATTACGAAACATTACTAAACAATTACGCAGAGCCGTTCCTAGGGTTGGGGGTGCCAAGGGAAAATAGAATCACAGGTACCCTCTCCCTGCTCAAATAATCAAAAAAGATAAATCAAATTGAAAATTTAGATCAGAGTGGGCAATCCCCTAGCCACGTCTTCCCTTCCGAGCTATTGCACCCGGGGCAGCTGACCTGGGTGCCCCCTCCCCCGCCCAGAGATGGCTCTACAATTATGCTACTATATAGTAGATGCGATTATACGTTAGATCGATATCCTCGTTGTTTTTCAGTATCAACATTGTAAGAAAAGAAAGTTTTTTCCTAATCTTTCGTCATTACATAAATGATATTTTTTTCAGCTAGGCCTTATAGCTTTATTTGACTTTTGTTTGTCAAATTAAGGGTTGGCTGAGTATAGAGTTTCACTTGAGGAGTTTTCCACTTGTTAAACTAATTAACTCATAAACAACAAACAGAGAAAAGTTAAACAGAACGTCCTTTGTAGCTTGTCTTCTATTCTGAGATCACTTTCTAAATAAAGAAATCTTAGTAAGGAAGGGGAACCTAAGCTACTTAAGTTCTCGAGTGATTGTCTTAAAGAATTCATCCAGTTTTAGAAAGCACAAGTTTTCTCCATTGCGATTGGGAGTGGCTGCCAGAAATCTGAGTAAAATCTCTTAAAAATTAACTTTGAGAAATCGCAGCTTGAAGTTACTGACTTACTTTGGAAATAGTCGGATGTATTGCCATGTTTTGGAAATCAGTTATGCATATATTATAACTAAAACAAATCAAAAGGGATAACTGAATAAAATATAAATTCACAACCAGGAAAATATATTGCCATTTTGGTTATCAGACAGGAAGCTGAGGGAGCTTGTAGCTCTGAAACGCAAAAGATATGAATTTGGTATTTCTTACATGTAAAAACCACGCATCTTATACTGCATCGGGAATTGGTATACGTAGATACGTAGGTATTGCTCCTTTCCTATTTCCTGTATTATAAATCATTAACTAGCTTTAGTAAAATTAATTAATTAAATTTAACCATTAGTCATTTCAATTAACTTAATTAAATTTAAACCCCTAATAAATTGGTTCTTATTATTAGTTCTTGGTTAAAGCAAGACATCTTGTTCAGAAAACAAGAACATAAGAGGACAATGATGCTATAAATCATTGTCGTTTATTTTAAAAAAAAAAAAAAAAAAAAAAAACTAGAAATGTATATTCTTGCTACGTCATATTTTTCTATATAAGTCGGTATGACAAGGTGTCAATAAAATTAGGAATATGTTTATCAGTTTAAAATAAGCTTATTTTTAATTTAATACTTCCGAATTATCAACCGAAAAATCGAATTATCAATGCTAATTGTGTAAAAGTTTTTCTTTGTTATCAGAAACCATAATTAGACTAGAAATTGCAAATGCTGTATCCATCCCTCTCCTCACTTGGTGAAGCTAAGCCCTTTAAAATACCACAAAGACAGTTTTCGTTTGTAAATTTACGTTCCTCTGAGTCGGTCGAAAAAGGATTTTGTTAATATTTTGCTATCATACTTGATGCTATTAGATTAGAGACCGACAACTTTCTTTCATCAACTGTTCTGTGGTAACATCTGATTTGTAGTGTTTTTCTGTGGCGTGACCAGTAAAAACATCTTTAGATACCTTCCGAAAACCCGTTTTCAAATTATCACACCAAAATCAAATTCTAATTCTCAGCTATTGTCCATTTACTGTCTACGCGGTTTCATCTCCCTTGATCATGTAACAAAATCGGTAAATACGCTAGTCTATTATCCTTATGACACCCTTTTTTCCCTGCATCCAGTTGGCTAGCACATGGTAGGGTTCTGTCAATTTGCTTCTCGGAGAACGCTTGGGTGTCCTTTTATTGTGTAGCATCTCAAATGTCGCACCTTGTTGTGATCTCAAAAGAAAAGAAACTCATGAAAAATTTGTTGCTCCGGGAAATTCCCCCCCCCCCCACCCCGCCCTGCGGAAAAACTACCATTCCATGGAAAATTCCCGCCGTGGAAAATTATTTCTGCGGAATCCCCTTCCCCTGTGGAAAATTCCCTCCGCGTAAATTCTCTGAGGAACCTAATTCAAAATTCTCCTCTGGATAATTCTCCTCGCATGTAAAATAACAATCGTATTTTTCAATTTAGAGATTTAATTTGAAAACAAAAATAGTTTAGGATTATTAACTTAACCGTCGAGCGTTGTTGGATAATTAATATCTAGAAAATGTGAAGCGAAGCAGCTCAACAGCAGTGTAGCATTCCCTTGAATTTTTAAATCTAGTGATTTTTAATGCTTATTTTCACGGTTCAATGTGGAAACACTGACGAAAAGTGATACTGTCTTAAAAACTTCATAATTTTGAAACGGCCTAAAGAAAATCTCAGGGATAAATAGACATAAGACGGGCCTAGGGTTACAATATGTTTTATTTTGATGTCTTTGATACTTCAAAGAAAAGATTGATCCTTGGCTCCGGTAACCCTCCTCCTAAAAAATAAATTTTGATTTAGCTCAGCATAGAAATGGAAAAAAAATTCTATGAAGTCACTGTAGCACATATTAAAGGGAATGCTTATTAATAAATCTAGAAGGTCATGCCAAAATTATAGTGGATGACCAAGACAGTGCTACAAAGAGCTGAATATATGCTATCAACAAATGTAATAGAATCGAAGAATATTGAAAACCTAGATTGAAAAGTGCCCCTTATGTCAAAAACATAAGGCCATCTCTCTTCTGTTGTTTTGTTACTTTTTTCACCTACACTAAAGTATTGCATGATTTTCTTTTCAGGTACTTTAGAAATTTAGGGGGCGGTAAATAAAAGTAGAATTTCGTCACTACTAGACCTAACTGCTTTTAAGTCAGCCGGCCTATTTAACTTGTCAAGATATCCTCAAGCTAACATAAGCGTACTTCGTGTAGACTGGATTTGTACTTAAAAGGTTTCTTTAGAAAAAATTATTTAATACTAAAAAATAAAAGATAACTATGCAAATTATTCAAGTTTCTTTGAAATTTCCTACTTTTTAATGTAGTCCCCAGACGCAAAACTGTTACAGGTGCTAGTAAATTATAACTCCTATGTTTCCATGTTTTTAATCGTCGGGGATCCTACGCTTATAAGTTTACCATTTTCTTTGGACAATATATTCACTCTAAGAGAACTTTCTCACTTGTAAATGTGTTTATTGTTGATAAATATTTGCATTTTTAAAGACTGTTTATGTTAAAGTTCTCGTTAGAGCAGAAATAAGTCAATCAAGTACATTAAACACAAGTATTTTCGTTCAGGCATCTCTAATTTCAGTCTGTGCGAAAATAGTTCGAAAGATTAAGAGGGCCTTGGAGAGAGGAATTTATGCCTAAAACCTTCATAAGAGTGTACTCAATAATTTCCTAAAGTTTTTTTGGCGATCATGTAAAGAGTATAGTAATGTATACAGGACACACAGACAGACATATATTCGACTTTATATGTATGAATATAGAGGCAAAAAATGTACTCTAAGCTACAACAAAAAAGAATGGCTTCTGGTTCTCGGCTGACTGAGAGTGAACAACGTAAATTAAAAATGCAAACGTCTCCTCGGTATTTGTATCTGCAAAATCTATGTAGTGTATGATCATGTTTGGAAAGGCTTTTCCAGGAAATCTGAGTATCTAATTGCGCTACTTTTTTCTTTCCTAAGACTTTCTGAAAGGGAGTTATGGCTCCGAAATTGTCTCTTTTTCGAATGAAAATTGGTCCCTAAGTCTCTATTTTCTGCCCTTTGAACTGTGGCGGGCCTATCTATGACTGACACACTGGGGAACGCTCCTCCCTCACCCCATTTTGTCTGATGCTTCTGCTTTGGCCACCTTCTAAGTGGGCTCAGAGCATTGTTCATGAAAAGATGACGCGTGTATATTTATTTCTTTTTATAACCTATTTTACTGCTGCTAAGCAAACATTTGTTTTGTAGATGTATGTCTGACAAGAAACTTCCTTGTGGGCTACGCGCATCATTCTGTCGATTAATGTTGCACATGCATGTCGATAGAGATCCTCAGGAGCGTGTAAACCAAGTTAGATATGGCAGACCATGGTCGGAAATCCCAAGGAAATTGAGCATCGAAGAGTAAGATTTTCTGTCTTTGTCATTTATTCGTTTTAGTTCTCTTTACTTCTTTAATTATATAAACGGCAGATCTGATGATGCTGAACCATTAGTGCAAGAGCATGCGTTGACTGCGTACAAAAAGCATATTTGCCGCTGATTTGGAAGTACATATTTTCTTAGGAGATCTTGATTGTGTTTGCGTATGTCTTTTTATTGCCTTGTTTAATTTATTCTTTTTATTTTTTTTTAGTTATTTTTTATATTGTTTACTTTTTTTCTTTGTTTTTTTTTGTGGCCCGGTGCCATTGTTTTTTGTTTTTTTTGTATAAATTATAAAATAATTGATTTAGTTTTTGATAATGGGGAACATTTTTAGATTACAGTTCAATTTGCGGACTTTTGCTATAACCGCATTAGGGGCGCATTAGAGAATGACTTAGATTTTACGATATTTCTATGTATTATGTACCTGGAAAACTAAACATCTGTGCGTAAGGAGCATGATGCACCTTCTACAATTTTTTTTTGCTCTTTGTTATTTTTCGTCTTCACCTGGATTTTAAATTTGACTCCTTTGGTACCCAAATGTCTTTCAGCTTCTATCCTACCATCCACCATCTTTTGTGCCAAGAACAACTTGGGAAGCAAATTTTGATGCCTGTCCCCAAGGCTGTATCCAAGAGAACTGGGTTTAACCCTCCCCCTTCGAAATTTTTCTCAAACTCGTAAAAAAGTAACGAAAATATATATAAACAAATTGTTGATGCGTTTTTTTTTTTTTTTTTTTTTTTATACAAGACAAAAATTGCCCCTGAACAAAAATCCTGGATAGATGCTTGATTGCCGCATACAGAAGACAATGGCAGGAGACTAGAGATGAATCAAGTGTTCTTTTTGAACCAATAATTTGGAAGCTTAATCAATCATTTGACGATATTCAATTCATTTTTGAGCTCGTGAGTAAATGAACTCCGCATTGTTGGTAGCTGGCTAAAAAGTAGTCTATAAGTCTATCCATGATAACAAGACCTTACAATCTTTTTTTCTGCTGCTATCAGAAAATAAAATAATCAGATAAATCAAAGAGCTTGGTGAAACAATGGGACTTATTACAAAACGTTTAATTGGGTTTTAAAAGAAAAAGTTTGATACTCTTCGAAATGTCTGCCGTTGGCTTGTCATTTTATTTAAGTGTTGTTTTGTGTCTAATTTTTCTTTTTTCATTTCCTGATTTTCTAATTTATTCTACTTTTCCTTTTTATCCTTTTCTAATTTTTAGTTTTTAGTTAATGCTAATTTTCTCTTTTCTATTTTTTACATCTCCTGTTTCATCAATCACATGGTTTAATAGGTGAAGTATTTTTCTCTTTCATGTGCTGTAAAACCGCAAAACTGAATTCTACTATTGAATAAATAAAATGATAATACAAAAAAAAGATGGATGAAATAGTCTCCAGCATTCCCGGCTATAGGGTCTTGCGGGGGATATACGATGCTATTTACTATAAAATAATAGTGCTACAAGTAACTAATAATATTTACTACAAAACAAAAGATGGACGAAGTAGTTGCCCTGTATTCCCGGCCTTAGATCCTTGCATATGATTTTTTATATGCTATTATTGTTGACTGTCAATCAATAAATATCTGTCTATTCATCTATTTATAGGTCTACCCATAATAGTAAGACCATACATTTTTTCCTGTATGTTTTTTTCCCTGCGAATTTTTTTTCCTGTTAAAAGACAATAAAATGAAGAGATTGGTCAATGCTTGCTAAGATAATGGGGATTATTGTAAATATTTGATAAGCGAAGCAGTCTACTGCTTCTATGTATTTTAAAACAAAAAAATTGAATTGCTGGATTCTAATGCTTAATCCCAGAAAGCTGAATTCTACATTTGTACTTGATATATTATTTATTTTATAAATTGCTTATAAATTCTGAATTGTTTGATGTATTACGTTATAAATTTTAGTGTAAATTATAAACAATTTACAAAGTAATTTTTTTTATATCTTTTTTTAGCATGTGAGGTATAACATGGGAGTTGAATTTGTGAGCCCTGAATCGGACATTTGACCCAAAAATCTGAGTTCTACCACTGTATTGGTTGATTAATACGATTGAAAAAAATCTCACAAGTAAAGAAGATTTTTTTTTATGCGTTTTAAAACCCGAAATCTGAATTGTTAAATTTGAAGCCGAACACCAAAAACCTGAATTGTAAAAACGGGCTGCAAACTGAGCCATTTTCATTAAACGGGCACAATTTGTTTTCGGTCCAGCATATTCCTGTAGATCAATATTCTAAATAAGTAAGCCTGACCTTTTTACACTTACTAGTTAATAAGGCGTATTTATTATACAAGCTTGAAAAAAATTGCTCAGTTATCTCTACCACTACTTCATATGTTTAAAAAGAGTAAACATTTGAATAAACTATAGTAAGTGTAAAGAAAGCCAAATAAGCAATAGTAATTGTAAAAAGGGGCACACCTACAGGGATCTACAAATAAGCTTTGTGTAAATTGGAGTTGATGTGATCATTGTTGTTATTCACCTATTTGTCCATAAGCGTTCAGCCAGAACGTGATCGGATAAGGATTTCTAATTATCTTTTATATATTACTTCTGGGGAAGTTAGGATTAGCCGGACAAGGGATGCTTGAATGCACTCTGATTAATTGTCATTTTGTTTTCTCTAGCTATGACGCAAAACGATTAGGCAGCAAGTCCGTAACTGGTATTCATGAGAAATTTGCTGATACACTTAGTTTCGTTAAGAGTTACTTGCTTGAATTATCCAGTGACATGTGGAAATTTGACGAAAAAGGCCGCAACATTCTCACATTTGAAGTGGTGAAACTGGCTCGTGAGCTTGTCTACTTCGGATTCTACGGCTTCAAGGATCTTCTTTTCTTGACGAAAATCCTACTTACTATTCTTGATGGAACAAACACGAGTGAGTACGTCGCGGCGGCTCTCGGAGAATTAAAAAGTATGTTTTTTTTTGTGCGCGTGTTTGTTATGGCAAGGTTTGCTCCCATGGTTGCCAGAAGGATCATTATGTTGTTGTTGTTTTGTTTTTTTTTTACGGGACTTATTACCATAATTTTACCGGCTATTTTAATATATATATATATATATATATATATATATATATATATATATATATATATATATATATATATATATATATATATATATATATATATATATATATATATATATATATATATATATATATATATATATATATATATATATATATATATATATATAATGTGTGTCCTTTGATCTTTTTGTGTGTGTACGGGGGGGAGGAGGCAATTTTTGATCTGTCGATAGATTATTTGGATTTCATGAGGTTTTTAATGGAATTTTCTATCTCTTTGCAAAAAGGTCCCCTGTATATACCCGGGAGAAAAAAAAGGAAGGAAATAAGCATCTGGGACAAAAAAAAATATTTGATATACCCAGAACACATATATAAGACAAGCTGCAGAGGCTGGTCAATCCTCACTAATATACCCGTGACAGTTCAGATTTCTCTTGATGGAACAGCAATGAGACGAACGCGCGGTGATACCTTTTAGAGAATTGCTATTTCTATGCCCTTGTAGAACCTTTTATTATATTTGTGTTTATCCAGAAGAAGCCTTCGCCTGGAGGGAAAATATTTGGGAAGGACAGTGCTTCCAGTACGCCCGAAATTTAAAGGTTTCCTCAAATTTACCAAGAAGGAAATTGGGCTCTCCGAAATGTCCTTGAAAACTAGAATTCGTATACACGCGAACCATAACAAGAAATACTGACCGCTGGTTTTCTTATCGTCGATTTTTGGGCTACCATTGAATGAGCTAATCTTTTTTTTTCTGAAAATTTGGGAAAATTAACATTCGTGTACACGCGAAAGATGAGGAATACAAATCAAGGATTTTTTTTTTCGTTAATTTTGTGCTTCTTTGGTGGACACAGTCTGATTTTTTTTTTTTTTTTTTTTTTTTTTTTTTTTTTTTTTTTTTTTTTGGGTGGAAACTCAGAATAGTGTAAACACTGGAAAAACATTTATTTGAAGTCTCTGACAATTGTTGACAGACGCACCAGAACTTTTGGAATTTTGGTCTACAAGGTGAAAGACAGTAGGACCTGCGTAAGGGTTAAAATGTTGGCAAAATTATATGTAATTACAAAAGAATTAGAAATAAATATTCATCAAAAGAGTTAGTTATTTAGAATATTAAAAATGGGTGTAATCAATGTCTATAGTAAGATAGCACAGAGTAATTATAGCGAGAGTGAGATCGCTTTATCTTCGTAGTGTGTTGTTTTTTTTTTAAGAAAAAAGACTAAAACTTCGCTCCAAAAGCCAATAGATGATTCAGGTTCTTTGTTATTATTTTTATTCCAAAATCCTGGATGCCGACTTTTTATCAGTTTGATGATCATAACTAAAGAAGGACTATAATCTTAGATTTCTTTTACATAGTGTAAAAATGTAACATGCCAAAGTTGTTATTCTATACTTTTTTAGGTGATGGTATAAATTATTAATAATAATGAATTGTTTTAATAATAATTTATTTTAATAATGAATATATCTTTATAAAAACAATAAATTATCATTTATAGATAATAAATAAATATGAAAAAACTGTTGGCTTCTGGAGTACATTCTACGTCACCTTCTATCACACCCCCCCCCTCGTTGTGACTTAATTATGTTCAGTAAGATCAATCTGAGTCATATTTATTTTGCTATTTCTTGTATTAAAGAGAAAGTGACAAATCAGTATGATTTGTATTCTAAATTTTGTATTTGATTAAGTTTTAATAGTTTTTTTGTAATTAATTAATTATTGTAATTTTTGGCACTCAATAGACAATTGCAATTGTTAAACTGTGCTCAATTGCGGTTATTGAAACCTGTTACATTAATTATTTGTTTGTTGTGTATCAGAGCTCAATAAGCTACAATTCGTTGTTTTCTAGATACAAAATTGTTAGTGGTAATATCTATCAGGATGAAGTAATTTTTCCTATTAGAACATTTCTTAAAAGGCGATATGGAGCTCTAATGTTTTTAACCCTAAATAGTTTTTTTTACTCTAAATAGTTCTTTTTTCATTTCAAATACATTTTTCGGTAAAATAGGAACAACATAGGCGAATTGAGAGAGAAAGTTAAACCTCTAGAATCTGACCACTTCCTCCTTTTTCAAATTAAATGCGTAAGATTAATTTTACCGTGCTAACAGCGCTCAATAGAGCTAAAGAATTGTGCTTATTCAATGAGTGATCTCAATGAATTAAAATAACATGTCGTCGGTGTCAAGCGGAAACCACGTTTCGGCTTGTCTTTTAGAACTGCTTTAGTCGAGTTGTATTTGTCCTTCCCATGGGATCCGCCACAAAAAGTTGCCTCTAAGCTTAAGGTATCAGTCGCGTAACTACTAACAGGAAAAAGTTAATATGTTTTTTTCACCCCCTGAAAAATTTTGAAAAAGGAAGATACGAGGTTTCCGTTTGGCAACGACGATGTATCGAACTTGGGGAGAAAGTTTCTTGTCTTTGAATGTTAAAAAAAAGAGAGGACACTTCACTGTGCAAAAAAATAATTTTCCTTGTTGTTTTAGGTTGGGGGCTTCAACTTTCCTATATGTTCTTTTCGGCTATGGTGATTCCACTATTGCAGTTTTAGTTTTCATCCCAAGACCTTTTCGAGGGTTTTCAGGCTATCTTTCGAAAGCCCCATGAATTCTTTTTCGCAAAAAACTTTTATCATTAAGATTAATCGAAATCGTAGTTTACCATTTCTGTATTAGTTACAAATGGAAATTATCTAGCTACTTTTTTAAAGGTGTTATTAAATTTTTGGTTTATGGTTCGTTTTTTACTAGGTTGCAGCTATTTCTGCAACCATGATTTAAAATTTTTAATGTTTCATTTGAAAGACTGTGGCTTGATGTTACATAGCGAGGGAGTTGTTGCTAATAAATTTGAATATTTTTGTATCCTTGTCAACTATTCCTGTGTAATGACTATTGATACGCTAATAATCCGCATAATAATAACACGCAAATTAATAAGGATGGCAAATTAGCTTATCTTAGATGTCCTACGTTATATTTATGAATTTTATACATTTTAGAGGTACTTGTATGATATACCCCCTACCTAATATTCTTCTAATATGTTTCTTTGACGCTCATATCGTAATGAAATTATTTGTCAAAGTAAGATAAAAAAAATAATAGTTTAGAAACAAATTTGGGCTATATATTTGCGCATTAGGGGAGGGGGGGTAAATTATAGCGGGTCTGCATTCCTAATGTGCTAGGCACAATTATTCTGCATATTATGTAGTAAGAATTGTTTCTAACTTCACACTGTCCAAATACTTTACCCCAACCCCACCATCACCCCCTATTATGCAAATATATAGCCAAATTTATTTATTTTAATTATATTCCGTAACTTCGATTTTTCTTTTCTCCCGATAAGATAAAAGAAACTAACCAAAAAAAAACGGTTCTATAATGTGTCAATGAATGAACAACTTGAGCGGTAGGGGGTTTATCATACGAGCCCATTTTAAATTATTTTATATGTTAATAACTGTGCAACAACGAGCTGGTTTTAAGGATTGGACATAGTTTTTCTGCTGCCTCTTTTTTTGTTGCGGCCAATCACTGTCAATCCTCTGATTAGCAGATAAATAAGTAAGTCAGTAAAGGAGAAGGTTGACATTGACCTTTTTGCCTGAGTGGCAGGAACTATATGCTAAATCAAAGTATTTGTATTTTTAAATTTGATTATTGTTATAAGTGTAGTTTTAATTGTTATTGTTTTAGAATTAGTTTACAATTATCTGTATTAAATTTATTTTCCCTTTTTTAAAAGTTATTGTTCCGCCCATCATGTTTGATCTGGCATTCTTTTTTTGTATATTGTTTTGGAAATTTGTGCTCTAATTTCCCGCTTTCATATTATTTTAAGGGTATTTTTTTATATGACCTTAGGCTCCGCGTCTTTTATATTTTAGAAAAGAAAATATTTCATCCACTTTTAAACTACTAGTATATCCTTTTCTTTTTTTTCCAAGAATTTAGACATTTTTTTGTAGTTTATTTTTATTTTTTTTAATGTCATGTTATTCCTAGTGTATAAACATTAGTCAAAACCTTTATTATTCTTGCAAAGAAAATGAAAATAAAGAAATTTGTAACAACAGGTAAAACTTTCAATTGGGACATTAAAGTAAATGTAAAATTTGTTTTTAATATTTCGGCTTCCCATCAGTTAAATTTTATCAGTGGACTAAAATACGAAAAGCAAATAAAATTCATAAGAAAGCAATATAACAACTCGGCATTCACAGAAAAGCAAAAAAAAAAAAAAAAATCACATTCAAAAATTTTTCAATTGTCTGGCAAAAGTACTAAACACAAATCTCGATGATACAACACTGTGCAAAAAAAACGATGTGCCAATCACATTACATAGTCTCTGTCTTTATGAAATCCTAACAAAGTGAAAATAATCATTTGTATAGAAATCTTGCACATTATCTTAGTCAATACCTAGGTTTTAGTTATTTTCCATGTATAGATAGAAAGTTAGTGTTGCCTTATACATTTTTTTTAATTTCTTCCTTTTACAAATAATAATACATGTATATCTAATTCGGTAATTCGCATTCTATAATTCGCGCAAGACAAGGCTGGAGATAAGGGTGGGGTGGGGTATTTATCTCTTTTTTTAAAATGTGGATGTCTAATACATTGAATAGTTCTCCGACTGCCTGTTTTAGGAAAATCTAATGTCTTGTACCGAGTTTACGCGATCGAATTGCTCTTAATTAGTCATACGCGAATAGGGCTATCTGATTCTGTTAGTTTTCTTGTCTTTTTGTACGATTGGATTCCCTGAATATTGATAAATGAGTATTCTTCTCTTTTAATTTTAAGGCTTCATCTAGATCACCACATAGGTTTCATAATTTTCTATACCTCTAGTTGAACCTATAATGGCCTTTTCACAGTAAGATTTTACTAATACCGTGGGTTGGCTAGCCCTAGCCTGGGACAATCAGATTCTTCGTAATTTCTCTTTTTTGTTTCCTGAAAAATTACACGAAACAAAGTTTGTTTGGCTTCAATCAGCGCTAGCTAAATCTCGGTGTTAGTAAAATCTCTTTTCAAATGGGGCGAGAGATAGTTGGGAATCTCGATTATAAGTAATTTATGTTCACTCCGTTCGTGTACAGTTTCCACCGCTAAGTTTAACCTCTAGATCGAGTATTCAAAAATTGTTGCTAACAGGAGTAAATTTAACCATAATCTTTGGTTAACACCGATGTGGTTCTTTTAAAACTTAAAACTGCTCACGGGTAGCGGATGCAGGAAAATCGCAAAATGTTTACACAAAAACGGTTCATTGCAGTCGTTGAAGCGCAAAAAATATTATGAGATATTTAAACAGCAAACGCATAAGAATAGCCAAAATTAAGTTCTGAAAAGCCAAGAAAAATACTCAAAGGGTCTAGCCTGTATCAACATAGGCTAACTATGCCCAATTTATTATAAGTATAATCCTTATCTTTTATGTTCGTATCCCTGGCAATGTCCTCCCAGGCCTTGAGGATTAAAATGACATGGCCCTCGAGTTCTTTGACATATATTAATACACGGCTTCTGATAAACATGATTAGTTTCTCAATTATTTGCGTTGTATAATTCTAAAAAGAATTCAATTCAAAATAACGAACGTGTTTTTCATCGAATCATTAGAAATGCTTTGACGCAGCTTTTGAACTGTTATGACGCATAAACCTTCAGCAAAATAGGGATGAAATTTTACGGATTGCATAAAAGCGGTCGTGTTTGTGTGTGAACACAAAAGTATGAATTTAATGTAAATTTCTAGCACATCAGTAGTTTACCAAAAGCGACCACACTCTTATTTTTATATATTTTTTTGCCAAATCCAACCCAAAAAGATCTATGAGCTCTCTGGTCAGCTAATTTTCAAAAATATTAGCTTACAGATTTTGACTAAGACCCTTCTTCTTTTTCAGCTCACGAGGATCCCATTGTTTTAAACACGAAGCTCAAGATTATTGAAATACTCGAGGTTGGATTTTTTCTTTTACTTTTTTTTATTATTATTAACTCTTCTTTGGATCTAAGTTAGAGATTGTACAGGGTTGCATTGTACTTTAGAGTTAGTGTATGCATTTAGCTTTTCTGCATTTTTGAAAATTAAATTATTTTAGACCACATTAAAACCACACTAAGACCACATTAAATAGACAGGAAAAATGGAAAATTGCAGAGAAATAAAATAAAATCCAAATGAGAAAAAGTATCAGAAAGTTGAATGAAATGCGACGAAAGAGATAGCAAATGTTTTTGGCAAGAACCTTCTCCAGGCCGTATTCAATATTGATGAAAGACTTCACGTTTAAGAAGATGTAAATAGTTAGTTAAAAAAAAAAAAAAGAGAGAGAGACACAACCCAGCCATGGTGACAAGACAAAGCGTACTATTCAGGTAACAAGAGAAGGTGACTTTAAAAAAAAATAATGAAATTAGCCATTCAAACATTTAATTGAGCATGGTTTCTGTCTATGCTATTGAAGTAGCTTGTCTGTTGCTCTGTTGCTCTGTTTGATTCAATTAGCCTGATGGGGTCTTTCTTGTACTGTGATAAAACTTGTTCAAAATCTGTTTTAATTAAATTATCATAAATTTTCTGCGGATTTTCTTTTTGTCTATTATTCCTATTGGTTGCTTGGGGGTTTTCAAGCATCAGTAAATTAGCAACCAAATTTGTTTCCGTAGTAAGCTCGTAGTAAATTTGTTCGGAAATTTTTATAGAGTAAGGTATTATATTTGCTGACGAATGTTTTAAAAAGTATTTATTAAAACAAAAAAAGAAAGAAAGAAAAGAAACATTAAAATTAGAAAACGAAAGGATTTTTACATAAGGTATGAAATGTTGGAAAACTTTTGTCTGCAGTCTTACAGAATCCCCTAACTGACAAAAATCTATTTTTTACAGAAAATCCTTATGTTTTTAACAAACATTTAAGGTTAATATTCTTGTAAGTCTTTAGTTAGCCATTATAGGTAATTAATTTGAAATTCCTTCTGTTATATTGTTTTTCCAGTATGTCTCTAGTTACTACAATTGGGTTCTAATTGCCGGAAGATCAATTTATCGTCACCATATTGCCCATAACTCTTGATTTATTGGCCAATTTGCCCATAAATCATTGAAGACAGAAAAAACAAATTTTTTCAGAGAATTTATAGCTGAAATTGGCTGAAGTTTGTGAAATTTTTGAGTAAGTCGAAAGCCTTTGGAGGCTGATTGCCAATAAAATGATACCACAATTAGAGCCTCCCTTCTTCCCTCCCGTCAGCACAAAATCTGAGGCAGAATACGACTCCGAGCCTTATGCCGAGGTTCTAAAAAGTTACCTGTCATCACTCGGCATCACTTGTCATTACGAACATCCCGAACATGGCTACTAAGTTAATCTATTGCAACATAAAAAACAATTTTACTGTCCAAGTTTCTCTGTAATGTGGCGACATTGATCCGGTGGCTCCATTATTAATGAGATTAAACTTACGATGACGGAAGTATTCCCTTTTTTTATTATTAACTTGACTTATTCACTTCTTAAGATTATTAGAGAATGTAAAATAAGATTTACTCACCCTAAAATTAGAATGGATACAATGGATTACATTTTACTATTCCCCCAAAGGCTTATTGGCCTGTAAAAAAGAGGGAAGACAAACGAGTCAGTGATTTAGAGAAGAAAAAACAAAACAAAGTGAAAATAATCACTTAAAATAAAATAACTCATAAGAAGTCCAATAATTTTTAATAATTCTTTGGATCAAACTGAATGAGTGACACTTTTGAGCTGGTTCAGGCAACTTATTTCATACAACATGACTTGCCGTTAAAGAATTAACATTTGACCTTACACAAGGAATAATATGAAATTGAAGATGATATATTGTATTGCGAAGATTATAACTATAATGATCAGAGGTACAAGATGGCTTAACTTTTAAGGCGCTAGGAGAGGTCATCATGAAGCTGAGAAAAGGTAAAGTATGCATAAAAGAATCATACAGTGACTTGAGATCGAGTAATGGAATAACTTTTGAACGATTAGTTTCCGGAATAAAGTTTCTAGCTTTATTCAGGACACCTTAGAAAGCGGTTTTAACAGTGAAGAAAAGGTCGGCATTTATACTATTGGGCAGCAAGAAACGTAAGATTGGACCAAACAGCGAAAAAGAATTTTCAAAATTGATCCAGGAAAATTATGTTTAAGTTTCCTTAAAATACCGAGACTTCTACATATCTTTATTTCAGTAAAATCAGTGTGACGCTTGAAATACAGTTTCTCATCAGTAAGAATGCCTAAAAAACTAACATACTATTCTCTCCAACAAATTTTCCAAATTTAATTGAAGCTCTGATCCGAATTTTTCCGAAGTACCAAGTGTGCTGTCATCAGCAAAACAAACAAGGACGTCTGAAGAAGGCGAACTATATTTCCCACGATGGTCAAGTGAAGGGCTAGGATTACAAACTCTACAGCAAATAATAAGTTTCTGCTTCTATACCACAAAACGATCATTTGCATAAATCAAAAATAGCACCGGCCCTAAAACTGATCCCTGGGGGACGCTAAAATTCACTTGTGAGGGTGAACGGAAAAGTGGATCAACAGAGATTAATCTAATTACGACATTTTTGATGGAAGAATTTTATGGGTTAAGGAATCGAATACCTTACGAATATCCAGGAAGATAGCTGCCGGAATTAATCCAGAATCTAACGTATAATATATAAAATTCTAAAGGGCCATACAGGCATGTGCAGTTGAGCACTTCATTCTGAAACCGGATCGAATATCATGAAGATTTTAGATTTTAGAAAAGTAATGTGACGAGAAAGCATAGCCTTTTCAAAAATTTTACTAAATACTGATAAACTTGGCATTGGTTGATAATTTACTGGATCATTTCCTCATCCACCTTTATCGTCCCTTCACAAAACGTGAGGCAGAATATGACTATGAGCCTTATGCCGAGATTCCAAAAAGTCACATGTCATCACTTGTCATTGTGAACTTGGGGCTACTAGGGTTCGAATACCGCTATTAAGTTAATAAAATGCAACATAAAAAGAACCACTTTACTGTTAAAACTTTTGTGTAATGTGACGACATTGACTGGCTTCAGCATGTGCATCGGTTCACCTGTTTATATGAAAATCTCATGATATAAATGAAAGCCTTCTGACTTTCAGTTTTAACCTCTATGGGTTGCATAATATCATGAATATAATCATGAACTAATGCTTTGCCCTACTATCTGTATTTTTTGTAGCATGCTTTTTCTTTACATAGTTCCCTCATTTCTTTTGCTTTGATTCATTTTATTTTGGTCTCCTTTTTAGTTTTGCATGAATGATCGTCTTGATTTTCGTATAGCTTGCTTGGTCAGTGACGAATTATATTATGGAGCAGGTAAACCATTTGTCCCACGGCCTACTGAAATAGAACGAGTTATTTTTGAATGCAAGTACGTATATATTATTGAAGTATTTTCTATAGATTTATTGTGTGCGTTGTGCATCAATTTGTCATCATCACCTTAGATGTTTTTTCATACCTTTTTTGTTTTCATTTTGAGCGAATTCATCATGTCGTAAAATGTAGCGTGCGTCGTTAGTATCAAAAAGCGTTACGATCACCCCTGGAAAAAATTATGTAAGTTGCTCTTTAAATCAATATAAATATTACGATTTCACGAAAAATATTTCTTAAAAAAATAAGGCTCTAAACGAATTCTCCCAAATTCGTAACCTTTCTCGGTCGTTTTGCAAGGCAGAAAATGTTAGTGTGCCAATAAAAAAAAAAAAAAAACCAAAAAACAAACAAATATATATGTTTTCGAGAAAATTACATATATAAAGCGGGACTGAGAAAATTTGTATTATTTTAGAAACAAGGGAGAAACGCCCCCTAAAAGTCTTAGAATCGTAATGAAAACTGAACCATCAGATTCAGCGTATCGTAGAACCCTTCCGTAGAGGTTTTAAGCTTCTATCTGCAAAAATGGGAAATTTTGTAGAATTTATTTTTGTCAGAAGAAAGATCACGGATGGGGTTTCCAGGGGTGATCGTATCGACCCAGTGATCCTAGAATATCGTAAGAGGGCTTATTTGAACGGGAATTAAAATTTATAGTGTCCTCTCAAGAGACCAAAAGAATTGTAGGGTAAGTAAGCTTTTTGTGTAAAAAAGTACTATTAGTTGTTTTTTTTTTTAATAATAACAAAAAACAAAACAAGTAAAAGAAAAGGGAATTTACCTAAGACAGTGACATTTGTTGAAACATTAAGAATATTTCGGCTCTGTATCTAGAGTTGTCCTCTGCAAACTGTGTTATAACTAAAATATAACTTACAATAAAATTTGCATTCAAAAACTGAAATTTTAAAACTAAAACAGTCCCAGAATTATTACTTCAACAAATTTCAACCAGGACCGAAGTTAAAAAAAAATTGTACTCTATTTTATTTAATTTCTGAACGTTTTTCAACTAATGCAGGTTTGAATTTGGCTCACCGTCTATGAAAAATTTAAAAAAAATTTACATATTAGTTTTGGAAGACTTATTCCGTATGTGAAAGATTGCCCCATCCTCAATACTTTGCTCTTTACGCCAAAGCTGTTAGCACTTTTAAGAAAGCTTCTAATTAAACGGCTCTTAGCCTGTTTCCGTAGCCACTCTTACAAAATTGGGACATTGTCAAATTTTAGCGTAAAGAGCAATACTTAAATAGCGCAAGATTTAAACGTAGACGTAGAACTTTTTACGTAGACGTAAAGAGCAAGGTAAGGAGGATGGAGCTACCCTTCTAATATGGAATAATTTCTGTTCATGTTGAGCTGTAATGTTGCTCCTTACTCTCAGTAAACAAAACTTTTTTTATATTTGATTTCTATTTGTTTTTCAAATAGTGGCGATAAATTTTGCTGACCCTCTTGCGTATACCCTTGCCATCCCTCACGGAAAACTTCTCTGTTGAAATTTCATCCAACGTAAAGTGCATCATCCCTCTTCCTCTCCGTCAAATTACCTCCAGACAACTCCATCCTCACTGAAAATTCCCCTTCCCATAAAATTGCTTGCGGACGATTCAGCCTGAAAAATTCTCCTTAGCTTTCTTTCATTTGATTATGACTTTAATCTTTAATCGGTTTCTTGGTCACTCCAGAATGCCCCTTTCCGTGGAAATTATTCCCAGGAAATCAAAACACGCGGAAAATAGGCCCGAAGAAATCCCCGAAACATCTCCACAAGAAAAGTGTGGGAAAGAGAACGTAAGACAATTAAAAAGAATTTCGTATAGTACTAATTCTGTCAAATTCTCCCAGCGCGACATTTCTCTTGGAAAATTAAACCCCCAGAAATTTTCCTCCCCAAAGAAGATTCTCCCCATAGGAATCCACGCCAAGTAAACCACCCGCCCCCCCCCCCGTTGAAAAATGTCTGTATACTTTCCAATAACAAATACTTTATATAAACAATTTGTAAGTTACATAACTTACAGGCCTCTTCCCACGGCCTTAAGGGGTCATTTTACAACTAAAGACGTAGTTATTTGATGTTTCAACTATACTAAACAAAATGGCTATCTCATTATTTTGATCAGATAACTTTGGGGGAAAAAGTTTGGGAGGGGGCCCAGTTGCTATCCAATCTTTTGTGTCAGCTAAAAAGCGCACTAGAACTTTTATTCTTTTTTTATTGAAAATTATCCATATATTAAAAGACAAACATTAAAAAAAAAAACCCTCTGAAAAAAAAAAAAACAAAAAAACCAGCAACAAAAAAAC
Source organism: Artemia sp. Qi Xiang Cuo (assembly GCF_049724085.1). NCBI lineage: Eukaryota > Metazoa > Arthropoda > Branchiopoda > Anostraca > Artemiidae > Artemia > Artemia sp. Qi Xiang Cuo. Next base: position 86,553,605 of record NC_142794.1, read on the forward strand.
AAACAACTGTCATCTGTCTTCTGACAAAAATAGCAAAATTCCACTCTTTTGTACATAGGAGCTTGAAGCTTCTACATTAGGATCCTCTGGCATGCTCAATATAATGGCGTGATTCCAATTAAAATTCCTTGAATTTGAGGGGCGTTTCACCCCTATTTCAAAAATCAGACAAATTTTCTCAGACTCGTTGTTTTTGATGGGTAACACTAAACTCGATAAATCTTATATATTTGGAATCAGCTTAATAAGCTAATTTTTGTTTACATATCTACTGATATTAAAATTCCGTTTTAGAGACTTTTGGTTACTATTGAGCCGAGTCGCTCTTTACTTACAGTTCGTTACCACAAATTGGTTTATTTCGTGTTTTTGTAAAAATTTTGTGTGAAAAAAAAAAAATATTTCAGTGTATTTGGCTTGAAGAAAATGTAAGACTTAAGCTTGAATGAGTCTGTCAGATTGTAAGTCTTTGGTTTAAAAAAAAACAAGTTGTATTATGAAATATTTTCCTAACAGTAAGTTTTTCTAAGTCCAAAACTTCTTTTTTAGCGGCACAAAAACACGCGTTCCTTTATTCCATTGTAATTTTTATTTTTGTTCTAACCAAAGATCGCGTTGTTTATCTTTTTCATTTTCAATTCGATGTGATTTTTGCTGTCACTTTTCCTCTAATCGCAGATTTCGTTGTGCTCATTTACCTTTGTGTTTTCACGTGTGATTCGTTATGATGCTCGTCGTCGTATTTCTTCTAGCCAGAGATTTCGTTGCATTTCATTTTCATTCATCGTTACCTCATACATTTTTTTCATGCCTTTTTGTTTACTGTTTCGGGGGAATTCATCAACTTGTATTATACGCATGTGTCGTTAATACCAAGAACTTTACGATCACCCCTAGGAAAATTTATTTAAGTTGCTCTTTAAATAAATTTAAATATTACATCATTACGAAAAATATTTTGCAAAAATTAAGGCTCTAAAGAATTCTTCCAAAGTCGTAACCTATCTGGATTGTTTTTAAGGCCAGAAAATGCTAGTGTGCCAATTCGAAAAAAAAAACTGTTTTAGAAAAAAAAATCACAAACACAATCATTGTCCGCTTAAATGACTAGAGTAGATATTGTTAAGTATAATAAATTGTTCTTTAAAATATTTTATAGAATATATTGTTGTAGGTATATTGTGCAAAAATTGTTAAAGCAAGTTGCAATATTAGATTTATTAGAACAAAAGAAAATTGTTTTTGAGTTATACGTCACCTAATTTTTTCAGTGGGAGTCCTTCGAACAAACCTTGATAAAGATATTTTTAAGATTTAGTATAATATTAAACTAATGAGATAATAATTACGAGACTGTTGTACTATACTCGATTAGACTATATACTAGGTATATTGTAAAGTATTAAAATAAAATAATAAATATTATTTAAAATAAATAAATATTAGTCTTTGACCCTTTCGGGAAACATTAAACCAGTAATCCTGAAGTCATTTGCGCATTATCGTCACAACTACAAATGAGTCTTTTTATGGGTTGTGCTCCCGGTCGTTTTGTGGGGGTAACAATTGACGATCGTCAATGGCGTTGTTTGGGGGAGGGGGGGGGCAAAAGGAGAAAAACATTTTATAACCTACCTTTTGACTCTCCAGATGTAGACCCCTCTTGTATCCTCCTTAAAAAAGCTTGAGCTACGCCCCTGACGGTCGTCTTTCAATGGATGCAAAATTAAGATAAATAACAAAATTAGAAATAACATCGACCGTAAGAATCTGTAATTGCTAATCTATGTGATTGCAAACAAGCTTAAAGTTCAAGCCAGACTTTGTTGCAGTGGTTATTTAAACTTATTATGCAAAGACCTATAAACCTCTATAGACCTATAAACCTCAAAGACCTCTATAAACCTATAATCTTCTATAATTATGCTCTCTGACATGTTTTTACCCCCTCCCCACAATTCGCTGTGATTTTTTTAGTTATATGTGGCTTCTACCAGTAATTACACATCAAAACTGATTAAGAGTGCTGTAATAAGTTAAATTTCTTCATTTCAGGGAAGAATACGCTGCTCTGGACCTTGATGGACAAGGTGGGAAACTGTTTCTTCGTGTTCTTCTTGGACTAACCTTGCATGACTCCATACCCTTAGTAACAGAAGCTTTGCGCCTACTCTTTCGGCATTTCAGCCAACGACAAGAAGTTATTGAAGCTGTCAAGCAGGTGCCAATCAATTATTATATTTTGTTATTGTATATTTTAGGGGCTTTCAAGCTTTTAAGGGAAACGTCCATATCAAGCCTGGATTGCTAGACGCATGAACGCTAAAAAAAGGACTTCGGTGTGGAGGCTTGTCAAAACCTAGCTGATTAACGAGGGAGTTTTCACTTTGAATACTGCATATACTATCTGAATAAATATGTGTATGTTTAAATGGTATACATTTCAGATTAGCTTTGACATTGAAAAAAAAAAAGGTTTTTATATAATTTTTTGTCACATCTGGTTCAAAGGGCAATAGTTTGGTGATTTTTGGCAGGGTTGGAAGTATTTCTTGCCAGGGTTTTTGTAATCCTAGGAGATTAGGAGTATCTTATGGGGTGTCACAAGTACCTCTTTTTCTTTATTTTGTTGTTGGGAGAGTGAAGATTTTGTTTGTGGCTGGGAGGGGGCTTTAGCCGAAAATATTCTAAAATAAGTGAAATTTCAAAAAGAATTTTATGTGAAGTTTTATGAAGTCATTTATACATAAATAAACAAAATTCTGAATTTTCGGAATAATCCAAATTTGAATAAAAATTGAATTGTTTTTACTATTTATAGTTTTTCTTTTGTCTTTTGTCCACTGTCTTGTTTTACAATATTACACCTGTTTTCTGTATTTTCAATTGTATTATTTTCTAAATGGAAAAGCAGTGTGGTCTAAGAAATTATTCTCAGAAATTATTTATTTATGTACCCCATCAGTACTACATTCTCTAATAATTTAGATTGGAATTAAACTTAACGATATAGCTTAGTATCCTCTTCGGTTTAAAACGGGGCTAACCCTTTCATTTTTGCCTCACTAAACCCTTACTTTCAATTTGTTTTTGATAATTTTAGGATATGATTATTATGTTTTTCTACATTGTTAGGTTTTTAGCTCTCCCAGTTTTCGGTTTTTATTTCTTTTTGCATTCCTCGTTGTTCGTTTTTTTTGTCTTTTTATTTTTATTTTCTAGTTGTTTTTCAAGTTTTGTGCATGTCGATAAGCTGCTTGAAATTCTTTTAAAAAGATGCTGCCTAAAGGAAAAACGTTTTATATCTAAATTTAAGAAAAACTTTAGATAAAAAAATTCCTAACAAAATCATTTCTGTCGGCCAGTAACTGACGTGTTTGTAAAACAAACTTTAATTTCTTTCCCATGTATTATTTATATCATGGTCAACGGTCAATGGAAAGTTCTAAAGCCTCTTTTTGTTCTTCTAAATAAGTTTTAATTTTTCTACATATAAAGTGTGCACACGAGGACCATAGTATGTGATAGTTTCAACACTTACATATTTTTAAAAGGAGCCTGAATAAAAATATAAGTGATAAAATGTAATAAAAATTGATATTAGTATAAACGATCCAAGAATGTAAAATGTGCACGCGAAGACCACGGTCAATTTTGAGACTTGCACATTTCCGAGAGGAGCCTTGATAAACATGTAATTGATACAAAGTCATAAAATGATTAAAATGTAAATGATAAAATGTAATTGGTGTAAAAAGTGATAATAATATAATTAATTTAAGAATGCAAAGTGCGCACCCGAGGACCATGATATGTGAAAATACTAAGACTCGTATATTTTAGAAAGAAGCCTGAATAAAATGTATGTTATATAATGCAAAGTAAGTGAAAATGAAAAAGAATAAATCAAAGAGAAAAAAGGATGAAAGAAAAGGCTTTAGAATCTATATGCTTTAGATGTTTTTGGTTGCAAAAATTTACGAATTATTTTCTTTTCATTTTTTTTCTCTTTTACTCATTTCGTTTTTCGATGTGTCTGAAAGTAGGTATCATTGTAGGTGCAACTTCTTGTGTCCGACAGCGACATTGAGCACTACAAGCAAATCAAAAAGGATTTAGATGAATTGCGGCTTCTTGTGGAAAAGTCCGAGCTTTGGGTCTACAAAAGAAAGAACATTGCCAATCGAGGTTACAACAATAACAATAATAATAACAACATGGAAGACAATAAAAGCTCAAAATTCTCCGTGCGTAGAGTTACGAGGAAATTGACAAGAGACGATCGATCTGGATCGGCCATTGATTTGGATATTGGCCCTCCTGTAGATAAAGCCCAACACGACAATTATAAAGCCATTCAACAGGTAAGTACGTTGTACCTAGTCAGGACTGTATCCAGGACTATTTTTCGGGGGGGGGGGGTACTAACAATAATAAAAGAAGCATAAAAAATTTGTTCATATTCTTTTTTTTAACGACCGAGTCAATTAAAATTAGAATTATAAAATAATGGGTTTTAAAAGCTTTAACAATATTGCCCCTCACTGTAAATCTCGGGAGGTAAGGGAGGTAATTGTACCTTGCTGGAAAGGGTAATAAATGTAAAAATTTTAAGTTCTGGATAAAACTTTGTCGGCAAGACCGATATGTTTCTAGTCACTTTATGCTTCCTTTTATTTGGTAATGTGTCGCTTCCAAAGGGTTTAATTTTGGAGGTAAAATAGAATGACTTTCTCTCTATTGCTACAAAATACATTGTCTGTTTCGTTATGTTTTCTGTATATATAAATGTCAATATAGGTGTTGAGTTCATCAGTGACATCAGTGTCACTGACATCAGTGTACTGACATCAGTTACTTTTTACTTTGTTTTTATTAGTGCCTGTCTATATTTTCCATATTTTTCATTTAGTAAATTTTAAATATAAATGCATTAAATTTAATTGCCCAAATATATTTTTTTGCCCCCCCCCCCCCCCATTGAGATTTTAGCTTGCTATAGTTAGGAGTCTAAAGCTAGAAGGGATCCATATTGTCGTTTTTCTATATTTTCACATTAAATTACGCTAAGTTTGTCTTAAAAGACATGTATGTTTTTTTTTTTTTTTTTTTTTTTTTTTTTTTTTTTTTTTTTTTTTTTTTTTTTTTAGTGTGAATGTTGATCAAAATAGTGATAAAAATGATATTCTTGTATGTAAATCAAAAGAACTTTAAAAATTTCAAACACTTAGGATGGGGGGGGGGTAAAGCCTTTCTCTCTTCCCCCTTCCATTGTACAGGCATGATGCACAATAACAGAAAACTCGTCATTATTTCTAAATTGGTTTTAGAATGAATTTATGGTTAGTCGTTTAATCCGACTCACACCTAAATCTTTAATAAGAAATTTACAAATTTGCAAATGCCTAGTCGTGTGATAGTAAACAATCGAAAAGTAGCTGACCTAAATTATTTTCTAATTCATGTCTTAATTTTGATTTTCGTCTGATGTGAAGTTAAAACTTTTTTTTAAGTTGTGTTCTGGGTGTTGCATGATTTGAATGTACTCATAATTTAATTTGGAACAGATCAAATAGAATAAGTGAAACTAATGCCATAATTTCTTTAGTTGTAAATTATTATTCCTAATGCTTGCCTTAAAATATTGGTTCTGTTATCCGATTCGTCGAAAAAGAAAGTCCTAAAACTGTTTATATTTTTATTATCTCAGACGCAAATTTTATTCTAGATATTAATGCGCATGATCAAACTATGTACTCGGGATTTATCTGGTGGCGAAACCAAGCCAAAGAAGCATGGGCAAATACTACTCCGAAACATGGGTGTTCATATGGTTGTTTTGGACTTTCTACGCATCCCTTACGATACGGAAGACGACTCCAGAATGAATGAACTGATGAAGTTAGCTCATTTGTTTCTCCAGAGTTTTTGTCGTTGGAATAATGCCAATCAAAATCTGCTTCATAAACATTTGGATCTGTTTCTCACTCCTGGTGTAAGTTTATCTGTTCCTTAGATATAAAAATGATAATCTAAGGAAGTAATCTTATAGTTTACCTTAAATTGCACTTCCCAGCGAGATAAGGAGGTAGAGAGCTTCTCTAGACATCTTGCTAAGGGCGTGACTATGTTAGGCTTAGATGGCGTCCTAGTTTAGCCTTTGGCATCAACTTTTAGCCAACCCATTTTAGCCTCAAATCAGTAATTAGTTGTATTTTTGACTGGGTGGTCAGATGGACGGAACTGACTAGAGTCCAACTGTCTGGACAGAATGCTTTTTTTTTTTTTTAAATAAATACAATAGTGAATCTACATCTGCGGAAACTATGTCTTATATAAATAGAAACTATATAAATGTATCTTTATTTATATAACTGTGTCTAAATGTTGATTCGTATGTTCTTCTATATGTCTGTTCTTTCTTTTTCAGATTGAAAATTTCAAGAAATCAATGTTAAACAGTAACTCTCTCTCTCTCTCTCTCTCTCTCTCTCTCTCTATGTCTCTCTCTCTGTCTCTCTCTATGTCTCTCTCTCTCTCTCTCTCTCTCTCCATGTCTCTCTCGCTCTCTCTCTCTATGTCTCTCTCGCTGTCTCTCTCTATGTCTCTCTCGCTCTTTTTTTTCTCTCTCTCTCTCTTTAATGATGATTAGGAAAGTGTGTCTAATTCAGTTCAAATCTGCGTTTTGAGAATAGGTTCAAGATACAAACTGAGTTATTTTTGCAGTTGCAGTCTCTGCTAGAAGCAGAGACTATGTGTGCCATTTTTGAAGACAACGAAGTTCTTTGTAGTGAAGTCAGTGAGGAAGTTATTCAGTATTTTATCTACTGTATTAGAAGTGACACGAAGCACACCTCTTACCTCAGGTTTCTTCAGTCCTCAGGCGCCAATCAAGTCCTCAGGCGTTGCCAAGACCTTATAATGTCTGAGGTATTGTTTTCTGCTTTTTTATTTGTATCTACTGTATTAAAAAGTCATACTAGGTTTAGCTGAAGTCTGTTAACCCTCATCCATTTCTCAATGTTTAACATGCCAGTCTGAAGATTCTGTATAAGCATTTCCCAGGTTTTTGCAGCAACAGTTAGATGCGTGTTATCAGCAAAATAAGGCAAAATAGATTTTGATGCTCCAGTATCACGACATTTTAAATCAAAAGACAGTCCATTGATAGCATTTCGCAGGTCATCAATATATATAAGAAACAGTAGTGGCCCCAAAACCGACCCTTGAGGGACACCGAATTCAACACTTTTAACTTGCGATTTAATTTCACCAGCACTGACAAACTGCTTTCTATCCTGGAGAAAAGATTCCAATAGACGATAAAAAATACCTCGAAAACCACGATTCCTCAGCTTCACCAGAAAAATTCCATGGTCCACTGCATCAAAGGCTTTCACAATGTCCAAAAAAAACAGATGCAACTTTCCACCCTTGGTCCAGAGCATCGTTCACAAAAGTCGTGAGAAAAAGAAGAGCTTGATCTGTCGACATTGCTTTACGGAATCCAAACTGAGTTTTACTAAAATACTTAGTCATATTAAGCATACCTCAGACCTCAAATTTCTTCTTTTAATTATTACGCCAACCAATTAAGTCCTTAGGGGTTGCCTGGACCTTACAATGTCGGAGTTATTATTTTCTGCTTTGCTTTTTGTTTTATATTTATTTAATTCTTCTTACTTTTTATTAAATGTGGTTTCACACTTAGCAGTCAAATTTTGATTTGGATTTAAACATCTGTTCTGAATCCAATATCAAATGACTATTTAGTAAATTTCAAATTGCAAGCAGCAAAAAAAAGAAAGAGAGAAAGAAAATAAAGAAATTAAGTAAGTGCAAGGCCGTACCCAGGATTTTTTTTTTTTGGGGGGGGGCACAAAAAAAAACTTAAAAAAAAATTAAACCTCCAAATTTGGGACAATATTTGGGGGTACAAATTGTGCCCCCAAATTTGTGGAAAATTTGTGGAAAATTGAAATTTTCTCAGAATGTGGGGCTCAGCTTAGGCAACAAATGGGTACTATTTGGAAGATAAAGATGGTTTTAAACAATTGTTTGCCTGTTATTTTAAGCAAATTAGTGGTCCTATGTCAACTCTTAAGTTCTTGGTCAACCTTCTTAAGACCATAGATGGGCGTGCCTTGTTTGCCTCTCATTCCAGGCAATCTTAGGGTCTTATGTAAATTTTAAATTATTTGTCAATATGCCTGAGACTCGAGACAGGCATGCCTTTCCAAAAACTAACCTGACAAGTATGTGTCCAATAAGAGAGTCATACTTTCTCCCGCCATTTACCCGTGCTGCAGCCATTTAAACATTGCCTCTCAATTACTTGGACTATCTTTCTTGGCTTGTCTCCTTCGACAATTAGCCATGTCTTGATCTCTGTTTGTCTCTGTTTGTCTCTGTGTGTCTCTGTGTGTCTCTGTGTGTCTCTGTTTGTCTCCTTGTGTCTCTGTTTGTGTCTTTTTGTGTCTCTTTTTGTGTGGGTGTCTCTTGGTGTGTCTTGGCGTGCGTTTCTGTGTCTTTGTGTGTCTCTGTGTATCTCTGTTTATCATTGTGTGTCTCTGTTTGTCTCTGTGTGTCTCTGTTTGTTTCTTTATCTCTGTTTGTCTCTGTGTGTCTCTGTGTGTCTCTGTGTGTCTATGTGTTTGTGTTTGTGTATGTGTCTGTGTGTGTATGTGTCTGTGTGTGTGTATGTGTGTGTGTGTATTTCACGTTCTTATCCTATTAGATGTATTTATTTTTTGTCCCGAGAATTTTTAATAAACAAGAGTTAGTTTTGAACATCAGACTTTTGCTCAAATAATTTACAGTTACTTCATGGAATTTCTCCTCCAAAATAAATAGTGTAAACTGACATTCGTTTTACCCCTATTGCTCAAATGAGTTCATTAAATCTTTTTTGTCCAAACTATTTTCACCACATTGTTTTTTTCTAACCATTCCGTATTCATTTTAGTTATGTAGTGCAGATGATGTCCTTGTTTTTTATTCGGACCTATTTGAAATGATGCAATCAGAAAGAGATAGAACAGATGATGCTAGTCCGCTAAGGTAAATATATCCTATTTAATGCTAATTTGCCCTTCTTTGCTTTGATTAGTCTTAAAAATTCTTTACGTACATTAATACTAACTTTTGTTTAGCACAGGATTAGATTTATTAGTGATCGGAATTTGGGGCTGGGGTAGTTTAATGTCTAAGAAACAAACAAAAATAACAACTGACTTTTTATGCCTGAATCTGCAATTTCTGCTTATTTTTTCGTTCTTTTACCTTCAGCGTATAAAAAAAAAAATTATAAACTAGTAACTAATGCTAAAAAACTTTTTAATGAAAAAACTTTTTTCGAAAAGGAATTTGATTTCTTTTTTTCAAAAAACTTATTTTCGGGGTTTGTGACGGTGTGGTGAGATTAAGTGCAATGGATAATAGGAATGCGTCTGAAAATGAATATGAAGGAGTTTTTTTTTTTTTTTTTTTTTTTTTTTTTTTCATTATTAGTGAGATGCGTGATTTTGACCCAAGCCAAACTTTCTAAGTCTAGATTTTTACAATTTAACAACAATATTCTGTTTTCCTCTCAATCAAATTGCATATTTGTTGTTTACTCACCTTACCTCTCTTCAGGAAGGAAATTGTTTTGTGCATGATTTGAGTATGTTCCGAATTTAAAAAAAAATAATAACCACAGTTAGTCCCTGGAGTATACAAGGGTCCAGTTGTTGGCCCAAGTTTAGGTTTCTTCCATCCCATCCTTAGGTCAGAGAATCATTTTTGATTAGTGTAAAATTGGTAAATATCATTAAAATCACAAATGATAGGGGACAGTAACTGAGACTAATTTCAATTTTAACGTTATGACCCTGCACTAATAATGCAATTGAAATGATTTATGTACAGTTGCGTCAACTCACGAAAAAGTGGGAGAGAGGACAAAATGTATTTTTCAGAATTTAGGTGAGGGGAATTTTTATTATTATTATTATTTTTATCGATGAAAATATAGAAAAGGAACGTTTTTCAATTATAATTTCAGAAAAGCCATTTTTCAATGAAAGTTTAAAAAAAGGCATTTTTCGAAACCTAGGGGATGGAGCTAAAAAAATGGAGTGGATACGCCTCCCCCTCCATCCCCTCCACGTCATTGATTATACAAAAAAATGAATGAGCTGTTGCAACTGAAACGCTCATGGAGGTCAGGAAGGTTTTATCTTTTAGACTACCAATTTAGCATGATATTTTTTAACCTCTGAAATGTCTTGTTTTCCTTACGGGAAGCATGACGTCATCTGGTGACGTTTTTTCTGAAAATATTTTATTCTGAATCGTGTTTTGACATCCAAATGAGCAATTACCTTGTTATTAGTACGGTTTTGTGCCAGGAATTTTCTTTACTGTAAATCCAGTTTTATTTAATTTAACTGAGGTGGATACTTTGAAAATTTTTGTCACAAGTCAACTGTTCAGTGGATTAAATTCAGGGATAAGACTGGTGCCAGATCTTATCCCTGTAATTTGCCTTTTATTTAATCTTTATTAGAAATTTTTATCTCTTAAGGCTTGAGCATTTTTGCGGCCGAATGAAATAAATAAATAAAAATAAATACCCAGAAGGAGAAAAGACTGGCATTTGCCGGTTCTTGGTTAGATGTTATTCTTTTAAATTATTTCTCATTTAGTGTACGTTCTGAAAATTTGAATCACTTACGATTCGATTGGCTTAGCTGCCAACTCCATCAAATTCATAAATTTCCGGAGAGAAAATTGTGAATAGTTTTTGGTATATTTTACCAGGGGCGAATCACAAGTTAGAATTTAAAGAATTTAGAAGTTAGAATGTCAGAAATTAAAATCAAATTTTCCAGTAGAACTTAATAAATACTAAGTAGATTATGTATTTATTCTTTTAATCTTTTTGTTGAAGTTGAAAATTTTCCCTTGAACTTTATTTTCCAAATCATAAAAATATTTTGTCTTTTTATCGAAGCTTTCACAAACTAATTGCAAGTTATAATTTAGGTTGAAAATAAAAATAAAATATCCCAGTAGAGCTTAATTTATTTATTTATTTTCTTTTGATTTTTTTTTTTTTTTTGAAGTTAAAATTTTATATTAAATTTATATTCCAAATCATGTCTAATTAATTTCAAATTTTTATTATTACTATTTAAGCTTTCACAAACTAATTGTAAGTTAGAGTTCATTGAAAGGTGTTTTATTTAATGTACAATGGCTAAAGTTAGTTTTTTTCTCATTTTAAGGTCTTAAGTATTTTTTAGGTGATTTTCTTATGGACATTCAAAGTAAAGATTATAATACCCTAATCACAAGTCCTTAAATCACAAACAAAATTAAACGGAGTTCTTTGACTTCCTTCTGAACTGCTCCCTTTAAGTTTGGTTAATATCATTTTGATGGCGGGGCGGTTTAATGGATTCAGATGGGATTTATCTTAAAAATATTAATATCTAATTTATATCATAAGAAAATTAAAACTCTATCCATAACAAATATAAAATCAATAAAATCACAAACAAACTCAAATGTGGTTCTTCGATTTTCTTCTGAACTGCTCATTTTAATTTGATCGATATCATGTTGAGGGCAGGGCGGTTTAACCAATTTAGATGTGATTTATCTTATAAATGCTATTAATAAAGAGATTTTCTGAGCAAAGTTAAAACTTTATCAAAAACAAATCAAAATTCCTAAAATCCCAAGCAAAAATAAATGGAGTTCTTTGATTTGCTTTTGAACTGCTCATTTCAAGTTGCTTGGTATCATTTTGCGGTCGGATGATTTGATTAATTTAAGTTGAATTTTTCTTAATGATCTTAGTAAATATAGGATTTCCTAAGCAAATTTAAAACTACCAAAAATAAATATTTAAAATCACAAACAAAAGTTTCATAAGAGTTCTTCGGTTTGAGTCTGAACTGTTCCTTAGTGAACTTTGGGGATGTCATTCTAATAATGAATGTAAAAAAAAGGGTAAAGAATAGCGCATTGAACTTATAGGCCCTACTTGCGGTGCTGATTTCCCGTTTCAAGACCCTTCAGCCAGGATGTGTGATGGGGGATTTGAGGCCAGCCAGCCGTTGCTTTTGTACACTCTTCCTGTTTACCTTCCCCAGATTTCTCTATGTACCCAGTTAGAGTTGTGTCGACTCTGACTAAGCCTACAGAGTCACGCCAGTGATTCGCGTTCTAAACCTAATAGCCAGTGACACCAGGACTCGAACTCATGTTCCCACGGAAACACGATTTTAAGTCTAGCGTGCTAACCGCTCAGCTAGGATGCCTCATTTGATGCTAAAGCGTTTTTATTAATTGGAATGGAATTTATCTTAATAGTCATACTAATCTTTTAGGTATCATATTGAGCTGATTAGACTGCTTGGATATTGCACAATCGGTAAAAATTTAGCTACCAAACTGAAAGCTCAAAGCATGCTGCCCTTTGAAGATTTGATCGATATTGTCTGCAATCCATTTTGTGTGCCAGAGGTGCGTTCTTTTAACAGCCTATTTTAGCATTTTTATCAAAGATTGCGTAACATTTTTTTAATAACATAAATACTATAAAGACTTATATTATAAAGAGCGATTTTTACAGTTTTAGACGTAAAATTTATTTTTTACGTAAATTATTACATAATTGTATTACTTAATTTTATTACGTATTGCGTAATTATTACTTTTACGTAATATTGCGTATTATTAATTTTACGTAATTTTATTTCGTAAATTTTACGTAAATTACGGAAATTATTTTAGACGTAAAATTTATTGTTCTAACTGCATCATTGAGTGCTTTTAGTAGTCGAAATTCTAATTTAGAACTAAAAATTAAAAATAAAAGACTTAGTCGGTAGTGTCTGCCACCCATTTCGTGTACCAGAGTTGGCTAACACTAATTTCACATGAACCTAGAAGAACTAATTAGGTTCTAAATAGCTGCTTTTATTTTATTTATTTACTGCAATAGTTACTTATTTTGTAGTTTCTTTTAGGTAATTTATTTTGTAGCTACTAATTGGGTTAAAATTATCTCCTCTTGGTTATATACGCAAATATGCGATTGACATACGAAACTACATCACAGGCATGATGCATAATCAATTTTCTAAGAATTAATAAGTACACAAACGGAATAGTCAGTCTTAATGATTTGATTATCATCAAATAATGGTATAATGTAGATATAATGCAATGTAATTGCAGTAAATTGTAATGAATAATTGTAATTAGTTGTGATCAATGTATTTATAATTGCAGTAACTGAACAAATAACTATGCTTTTTGAGATACAATCTAGTATTACAGGTTTAAAATTGGATTTTGTCCGGTTTTCAATAGCTATAATTGGAATTATTTTGGAATTAGAGTCATTATTGAAATTAGTTGAAAAATGAACGACAAGCACAGGAAGAAAGCGGATTTTTGAAAACCTACTGTCGAAACTCTAATCGGCCGGTTTCGAAATAAAAAATATCTACTTTGCTATTTTTTTGAAAACTTGGAAAATCCAGGTACTAGGCTTTGGCAGAGGGCAGCCAAATCATGTGTGTTTACAAGCAGATTTTGGTTAAAGAAATCCAGAAATTGTCATTTCATTTGCAGTTTGATTGAGAAAAAATAGTTGCAACCCATATAGCTCAAATTGCAGATCTTCCATGTTAAATTTAAAAAGAAAGTTTTTCAAATAAAAGAAAAAGAGTGACACTAATAGGCTTGTGAGTGTGCCGAAAGTTGGACTCACCGGTGTATTCTGCTTATTAAATCTGATGAGAACAACTCTGTATTCGGTTCCCAAGGCTTATAGGAGACTGAATTGTAGAAAAACGCTTTATGGTTTCTTTTACCGAAATTTTCTTCGAGCCTGCCAAAAATCTGCCCATTTTCTACCCACTCTGATTTTCGAAAAAGAGAAATAGAAACACGGGCTGTAGGATTGGTGTACCAATTAGCACTACTATGCCAATTATTATGACAAATAATACTGCTATTAATATGTAACAAAGTTTTGCTAGCTACATACGAACAGAAATTAACTTAAAAAAAAGCTAAGAGCAGTAACTGAATTGGGTTTTAAATAAAGTTGGAAAAATTCAAGATGCAACATTTTAATAGCTGATAGTCTGCTTGGGTAATAGTCATCTTGGCAGTTTTTGTGCAAACGAATTGCTCAACTCAACCGACTTTAGTGCCCCCATTTTAATATATAGAACAAATAAAAACAGAATAGTTGAAATAAATAGTTAAAATAAAATAAAAAACAATAGTTAAAATAAACAGTAAAGGAAAAAAAAGGGGTTACATTAGTTAAAATAAAAAAATAAAAATTAAACGATAAAAAAATCGGAATAAAAAAATTCGCTTATTAACTACTACTACTACTAACAAATCAATGCAGCGCTAAACCACCTAAGACCAACAAAGCTACGCACGCTTCTCCATCCCAATCTATTCATAGCCGGCCTCTTTACATCATCCAAAAAAGTTCCAGTTTCCTTTAAATCTTTCCTTACGGCATGCTCCTACCCTATTCTTGGACGATTCACTTTTTGTTTGGCCCTAGATGTTTGGCCAACAAGGGGGATATTTGGCCATCTGTTATCCTTCATGCGCAGAAAGTGTTTACTTCACGCATTATAACCCCAGAAAGCGGGGTTGAGTCACATTTTTCGTACAGCTTACTGTTTGTAATACGATCAGTCTGACGGGTACCCAAACAAACCGTAGACAATTTCTCTAGAAAACCCAGCAAATCCTCCCCCGTCTTTCGGAGCGCACATGCTTCAGAACCGTACTAGAACACTGTCATTGTAGTTTCTAATATTCAAATTTAAGTTACGCTTCTCAACACGTCTTCTCAAATCTACACGAAGTGCTTAAGTCAGTTTAGAAAAGAAGAGAAAGAAGTCCCTGGGACCTCCAGAATGAATAAAGGCTTTGAGCAATCCCGGGGTCATCTAGGTCACAGTGTGGTTTTCCACACTTGGCGACGCTCTTCTATCAACCCGAGTCAAAATATCCCACAAGCAATATCAAGTCTATTATATATTCATGCCTACAAATATTATGCTTTTTATTTACTCGTGCCTATATATATTATGATACTATTTGGTGGCAGCCCATAATATATAACTTAGCTGTGGGGAATTTTTCAGCCCCCCCCCTCCCAAAAAAAAATCAACCAAAACAAACAAAACCAGGAGAATTATTCGTCAATCAGAATCCAGTGCAAACACTGTGTCGCTTACTAGGCTATAATTTCCTCAATGGGTGCCACTCCTCAACGTTACACTGGAACACGGTTTGCAATCACGGTTTTGGTCAGACAAACTCGTGAAAGACAAAGTCTACCCTTACTCCACTATGAGGCCACAAAAGCAGGATTTTCTTTGAATAAGGACGGAGGAAGGATCTTATGACAGAATGGAGACCCGAACCCATCTCACAGCACCGCAACAGCTTGAACTTTTTATACCCAGCCTAACCTCGTTTTCATTGGAGTGTTTTCCGTGTTCTTCCTATTAACACGGATGACAAAAAAGCTTTATTTAGTTCTCAACACGACCTGGAGACCGACCCGTAGAAAAAATGTCTACCGATTTGTTTTACCGATATTTACTTCACTTTTACCGAAAATCTGCCAATTTTAAGCAACCTTATCTTAATTTTTCGGCAATTTAAACGCCCGATTGACATAAAATTGAATTGAGATTTGAATTGAATAGAGTATATATCGTATAAATAAAATTGTGAAGTCTTCTATATTAAATTTCTTCCAAGTTAGTATATAGAGCATTCTTATTTGTCCGTTTTGCTAGTGAAAAATGAAATCATGCTTGTACAAAAAGTGACATTTGAGAGACTTGCTATCATTTGTTTTCTATTGATTTTTTTTTAAATTGGTACTCTACCAGGAGAAACTTTTATTCTGACCCAGAAAGCCCAATTCTACCTGGGGACTTTGAATGTGCGAACTTTGGCAAAGACTGGGAAACTAGAGCTAATTGTCAAAGAACTAGAGAGGTAAAGATGGGACGTTATTGGCCTCTCGGAAACTCACTTACCTGGTTCAGGAGAACAACGATGCGGTGACATCATAATTTCGTATTCTGGTATATCTGATGGCAAACTTCGACAAGGTGTTGGCTTTCTCCTGACACGCTAAGCGAAGGGCGCACTCATAGCCACAAAGTTAGTCTCAGAGCGCCTTATGATGATTCGGCTGTGATCAAAACTACAAAACATCACCGTCATCCAAGTGTACGCCCCTGACTCCTCAAGACCTGATGAAGAAATTGACACCTTCTATCAACAACTTCAGTCTCTAACTGATGAAGTCCCAAAGAAAGATCTCCTCGTAGTAATTGTGACTTCAATGCTATCGCTGGAGAAGCTGCACAACCTGACAGTGATGTCTTAGGCAGATTAGGTCTTGGGAGGCGAAACGTACGTGGGGAAGGTCTACTTGAGTTCTGCAGGAATAATGACTTCTTTGCTACGAACTCAATGTTCAAACATGGAAAGAGAAGAGAGGCAACTTGGATATCACCAGATGGAAAGACGACAAATCTGATCGATTATGTCCTCATCTCAAAACGGTGGAAGTTATCTGTCACAAATACCACCATTTTGCCTGGAGGTGATTTCGATTCGGATCATGTCCTTTTAATGAGCACATTGGCAAAACTCCGACTAAAAACCCTTCCTGTAAAGAAAAATAAGATCCCAAGTTTCCGTACCGATAAACTGAAAGAACCCATCACACGCACCACTTTCCTGCAGTCACTAGAAGAAAGTCTTGGTCCTGTGCTTGAGTCACTCCCGTCGACCATAAACCCTGACATCTTAGATGCCCTAGTTGAGAAACTGAAGACAGCACTAATATATACCGATAATTAAATATTAGGCCACAACCAAAAAACAGAGACGCCCTGTATCACATTTTATTTTCTATATATTTGGGAAAAAACGCGACGGGTTTGCAACAAGCAGGACCGAGAAAGTAGGGACATGTATAAGCGGATACAGCGGACGGTAAACAAAAAGATTGGGATTGCCCTCAGAGATTACACACGGGAGAAGTGCGAGTCCTGCGAAAAGGATTTCAAATCAGGAAACAGCTACAGAATGTACAGAACAGTCAAAGAACTCCACGAAAAAGTCCACCATCACTGCGAGCGTCCTGGACAAGGGCGGTAAGCTCCTCAGTGACAGCGAGGCTATTAAAGACAGATGGAAAAGTCACTTCGAAGAGAAACTGAATCTGCTTCTTACCTGTAACCCTACTGGGCTATCAGGATTCCCCAAGTTGGAATGCGACCTTAGCCCCTCACCTTTAATTAGTGAAGTAAATGAGGCCATTCACAGTCACAAGAAAAATAGAGCCCTAGGCCCTGATGGTATTCCTGCCGAGCTGCTTAAAGTTGAATCTCCTCTGCTAGAGGACCTACCACATAAAATGGCTGTCGCCGTGTCGCCAACCGGCATTTGCCAAAAAGCTTGGGCTAAGGATGTCTTTGCACCGCTCAAAAATAACGGCCATAAAAACGACTGTGACAATTACCGGCCCATAAGCCTTACAAGTCATCCAGCCAAAGTCATAACAAGGATCCTTCTAAACCGAATCGGAGCAATAACAGACCTACATCATCAGCGACTATCAGGCCTGTTTTTGCCCTGGACGGTCTACCACCGACCAGATCTTTGTAGTGAGGCAACTCGCAGAAAGGTACCTTGAATCTGGCAAAGAAATCCTCCAACTATTCATTCATTTTAAGTAGGCCTTCGATCTAGTATGGCGAAATGGACTTTGGCATATACTAGCCCACTATGGCGTTCCTGAAAATATAGTCAACATAGTCAAAATAAGTATGACAATTACCGTAGCTGTGTTCAGACCCCAGAAGGCCAAACAGAAGAGTTTGCTACAACTTCGGGCGTGCTACAAGGCTGCATACTTTCACCGCAACTTTTCAAGCTCTTTTTACGTGCCATACTGTCCCTGCTTGAGAACAATGTAGGAGTGACCGTTAATGGTACAAACATCGATACGCTAGCTTATGCTGACGGCCTCGACAAGCTAGCAGAAACTGAGTCCAGTATACCAGCCCAAGCCTCCGAATTTGAAACAGCCGCAAATAGCTTTGGTATGTCCATAAACCCAAAGAAAACCAAAGCGATGCGCACCACAAAAGACCCACACCCATTCCCTGTTCATGTCGTAATAAGTGGCGAAGAAGTCGAATCGGTGACCAAGTTCGTGTACCTAGGGAGCCTAATATCTTCAGACAACAAATGCTCCGACGACATAAAACGAAGACTTGCCCTAGGAAGTCTATCTGCAACTTTAAGAGGAGCTAGACAAGCTTTAAGAGACTACTCCCCCTCTTTAAAAATAAACACCTATCTATGCAACTGAAACTTCGACTTTTCGACTCTCTAATCATACCTGTCGCCATGTACGCCTGCGAAACGTGGACACTGAAGGTCGAAGATGAAAGCAGAATTTCGGCTTTCGAGACAAAATGCCTCCGACGCATTGAAGGAATCACATACCAAGACATAGTCTCGAACGAAGACATTCGGAAGCATCTGAATCGGGAAACTACTTTTCTCCAAAAGGTGTGGCTGCAGCAAAGTAGGTGACTGAGCCACTTACAGCGAATGAAGAACTCACGCCTGCCAAAAGTTGACTTCGAAGGAAAGGTCCACGGTAGCCGCGCACCTGGAAGACCTAGGAAGAGATGGCGCGGTAACTTCGGAAGTGACCTCTTAAGCCTTTTGAGACAAGCTGACGACCGGGCTTTGTACAGGAAACTGATCCAGGAACGTGTGAAGGAGATGGCCCCAACGCGACCCTTGAAGACGTCCGGGACATAAGTCAAGTCAAAGTCAAGATAACATATATTGAAATAAAATCGAATTCAAGGTCGGTTGAATATCCTTTGTAAATGTAAGAACAGATTTAGAAGCAGCGTGAAGGCGCATTTAAGAGTTTTTTTTTATTTTTCCTCTGTTTCCGTCTTATTATTTTTATTTAATTGATATTTGTATGATTTATGTACAAACTTGAATTTTTAATTTGTTTTGTTTTTTTTTAGATTATTTATTTTATACTGCTATATAAATGATGAAGACTTTTTTTAATTATTTGTAGTGTGTAATTGTTCCATATTTACAATGTTAACGTGTCAAATTTTTTTCTGCCGGTTTAATAATAAATCAATTACTAATTAGATTAGTTCAGCCGCATTTTCTAATTCAAAATTGTTTTCTTTTGGTTTTATCAATAAGTTGAAATTGAATAATTTTGGATCTGTTCATGATTATTGTTCAGTTAGACAACAGTTTGGTGAACTTGTCTTTCTTTGTTAATGCAGTATATATAAGGAAAAAAGAGTACAAATGTAAAAAAAAGTCTTTCAGACGAACTCTGGAAACTATAATTAATTGCGTTTATTTTAAGGTGAAAGATGTTTACATTACATTCCTGAACCACTGTTATATTAATACAGAAGTTGAAGTCAAAGACATTTTTACATCTTGTCGTATTTGGGATTTGTTTGGGAAAAGCTTTGTTCTAGACTTGACATTGCTGTCAGATCCAAATTACGATCATGGAACTGCAAATATGGCGTTGAAAAATTATGTCACTACGACTATGGTGAAAGTTATTGCTACGTTCTTCAAAAGTCCGTTCTTAGATACAAAAACTCTAGCAACGGTAAGTCTTGGTTCGTTTATTAGTTAATCAAAGACTTTATTAGGCTGCAAGTGTCAGTAAAGTTACATTGAGAACCCTGAGATGATTTTAAATAGAAATACTTAGATGATCAGAAATACTTTATTAGACTCCCAGATCCAGTAAAGTTACATTGAGAAACCTGAGATGATTGAGATCAGAAAGACTTTATATTAGAAAGATTGGGCTGGTTAGAAAGACTTTACTAGACTCCAAAGGTCAGTAAAGCCGCTTTGAGAAGCCTGAGGTGATGTAGCTTAGAAAGACTGAGATGATTAAAGAGACTTTATTAGACTCCAATTGTCAGTAAAGCCAAGTGTCAGTTTTGATTAGAAAGACTTTAGATAGAAAGACTGAGATAATTAGAGAGACTTGAATAGACTCCAAGAATGAGTACTGCTGCATTAAGAAAACTGAGATGTTTTAGATTAGAAAGACAGAGATTTTTAGAAAGACTTAATTAGAATGCAAATTCCAGTAAAGTTGCATTGAGAACCCTGAGACGATTGAGATTGGAAAGACATTAGAGTAGAAAGACTAAGCTGACTAAAAAGACTTTATTAGACTCCAAGTATCAGTAAAGCTATATTGAGAACCCTGGGATGGTTTAGGTTAGAAAGACATTAGATAGAAAGATTGAGATGATTAGTGAGACTTTATTAGACTCCAAGGGTGAATATAGCTGCATTAAGAAAACTGAGATGTTTTAGATTAGAATGTCTTTACATTGGAAAGACTGAGATTATTAAAAAGACTTTATTAGACTGTAAGTGCCCGTAAAGTTACGATGAGAAACCTGAGATTATTTAGATTAGAAAGACTGTGATGATTAGAAAGACTTTACGAGACTCCAAATGCCAAAAGCTGCATTACAAAACCTGAGATGATGTAGATTAAAAAGACTGAGATGAATAGGAAGGTTTTTAGACTCCAACTGTTTGTAAAGCAGAATTAAGAAGCCTGAGAAGCTTTGGACAAGGCCGGATCTAGTGGGGGGCCTAGAGGGGGCAAGCGCCCGAGTTGAACTTCCCGGGGGCGGTAAAACAAGCTTAAATTGTAATATTTTTCGGCAAAAATTGTAATAGTAACAATATTGACGGTGCGGCAGGGGACGGCGAAGTCTACATTTGTCCTTCCTGATAAGAAACCTAACTCTTAGCTCTGGATTTCGATTAGAGAGACTGAGATGTTTAGAGAGGCTTTATTAGATTCCAACTGTCAGTAAGGCTGTATGAAAAAACCTGAGATGATTTAGATTAGAACGTCTTTCGAATAGAAAGTTCAAGATGGTTAGAAAGGCTTTATTAGACTCCAGGTATCATAAAATTACCTGAGGCGATTTAGCCTAGAAAGACTTCAAATTAGGAAGACTGAGGTGATTACAAAGCCTTTATTAGACTTTATATTTTACTTATGACCCACAATAAAGACAGACAGAGACAATTTGCCAATACGGATGCTCTAAGAAAATTATTAACAAACCAATTAATTAGTTATTATAAGTAATTATTAGTTTATTAATTTTGTTGATTTATTATGAACTAATGAACTAAATGAGAACATTAAATAACTAATTAATATTCCTGGAAAATTAATAACGATACTTAAAAAATTGAGACAATACATATTCAAGCAAAGAATATCCGTAAGTCTTAAAGAAAAGATATAAAAATTTCCCATGTGATATTGTAAATGCATTAGTCTAAATTCTTGAATGAATATATGGAGTTTTTTTTGCAATGAAAGAGATGGGATTTCCAATATTTAAATACTATAATTTGTCCATGTTTGAAATCTATGATAATTTTTTAGATCGTTGAAACTGTTGTTAAATTAAATAAAACGTATCGTCTCGAAATATTTGAAATGTTTTGGTATGATTATTAAAAAAAAGTTTAGGTCAAAGTTAGTTAATGAAAGTTAAGTTTTTGGTTGCGATTTTGAAATTCTACGTTATTTCGTCTCCTATGATTCGTCGATAAATGTTTATAACTGGAGGTGAAAATGCTAGTGATGGGTACTACTTTAAATTTTCCTGCACATTTCTTAAAGTACCATGGACATTGGATATCTGATCATTCAAGTTGGTTCACTGGAATCAAACACTGTCATCATTATCTTAACAAATAGTAAAAATGAAATTATCAGTTTTTGAAGTCTCTCCATGTGCAGTTTTGGTAGTATCGTGTGGCAAATTTGAAAAAAAGAAATGTGGGGAAACATAATTAAAAAATAAAAATAGATGGTAATTAGCAGCATAAGAAGCTTTCCTTTGAGAGTGTAGTCGTGTTTGGGAATCGACAGATAGTATATGTTTAAGGGAGGTTTTCGCGACAAGACTTGTCTTTGCAGGAAATAGTGTCAGCCATGATATAACGGAAAGCAAAGCTGGTTTATAAGACGATCTAATGAAAATTATGTCGGCTAGTCGAGAATAACGAAAAAAGCAAAAAATTTAAAAACTAACCACGCTTACATTGTTGCAATAAATTTTGATGAATTAACCAGTTTTATAATTAATCTTAGTTATTATCTCGTAAATTTTTCTAATCTATTAATTTCTTATAGTAATTGATAATAAAACGAAAAAGAAAGTCAAAATTGAAAGTTTTACTATATTCGTGAGCGTTATAATTTGATTTTAGTGCTAAAAACCACTTGCCAGGTATACGTTCCACTATCAAAATAAATCTGTTTTCCAAATCTGGCCAATTTTTGCCTTCTCGCGAATAACAGTCTGGCAGCTTTCCACTAGTTACGAATAATACAAATAAGCTATAGAAACGCTAAGCCGGCTATGCTTTTCAGTTCGCAAAAAAAGGCCTTTCATTTACGGATGGAAACCGGTGTCAAATTTAACCTATTAGTTTTGATTATTTGTTTTTTACGGTTGAACGTGGCAACACCGATGAAAATACGGTAGTGTACTAAAAATTAGAATTTTCTAACAATCAAAAAAGGGTCTTTGATAATTGCGGTTTTCAGGTATGGATAGTCCTAAGATAGGTCTAGGGACAAATTTTTTTTTTCATTTGATGTCCTTGGTACCGTAAGGGATTAGAATTTGACAGCTCTAATCCAGCTCTAATTGACCCTAAAAGAGATCAACACTCAATTTATATTGTTTTTTCCCGTTTTTCCGTTTCTTATTCATTTCTTCACCGCTTCAATAATTGTAAAATTACAAGTTTTTATAGATCGGTGTGAAAACTGGATTAAATTTAATTTTTAGTTAGCAAAATTGTATTTCAATGTTTTATATATAAAAAAAAGAAAGACCTGGTTGCTTGAATTAACAACAAAAATCATGGAACACTGATGACGGTGAGGAAGGAGGACCGTGTCATCTTAGAGACCTGTTGAAAATTAAGGTAAATTGATATAAAATCTGAACCTCATGAATGACACCATCATGAAATTCCTAAATAAATTTACAAATTTAAATAATCAACTTAAGCGTCACCACCTAAATTTTTCAATCTTCTTTACTTAAAAAAATCCTTTGCGCCTGAACGTAAATCTTTACGTTCGAAATGCAACCTGCTATTTCTGAGAAGGAATACATTAAATTCTTAAACTAAAGACAAACTTTAACAAAGAAGCGAACTGGAAAAAATTGCCAATAAAAGAAGGCCTAAGGATGCTAATCGCAAATACGCTTACATGAAACAAATTATCATTTTCTTGTTGTTTTTTTTTATATTATATCTTTGATTTATTTTTTGTTTTACCACACCCAGTTAAAAAATTTTTTTTTTTTTTTCAATCAGACTAGACCTTTCTCAGTTCTGGTGAAACATGTTGACGAAAGAGCTAAAATTAGATTTCAAATGGGTCAGTTCGAATAGATGCAGTTGGATTACTCACATAAAAAAGATTAGCCATTTTTCTTGTCTTTTAATTATACAAGTCAATTAGGAGGGTACCAAAAAATTACTTCCGTTGTGTATCACATCAGCTAAAGAATGAAACTGTTTTTTTTTTCGTATGTCGTGTGCAAAAAAAATACCAGACGTGATTCTTTTCACATTGCTCAACCCCTATTACCTGCAGGAATAGAATTAAAGAAAAAAACTAAAATTTTAGTCGCAACCAAAGTTTTGGAGTCAGCCAATGATCATATATTGCGACACTCCCACTTTCAGTAAAATTCTGGGTAAGTCCTGGTAGATTTAGCCTTCATGGGGGCAAAGCGTAAATAATTGGATGAATGGGTAGGATTTGGCTAAGTGTGACAGGATTTACGCTTCCCGTGGGCAAGATATCCTTAATTAGGCAGGAGCAAAATGTTTATAATTGGCTAAATGAATAGGATTGGCTAAATCCGGGCTGCAAAGATGAGAAGAAAGTGGGCTTTGTAAAGCTTATTCATGAACTTCTCTATCTTCCTCCATTTGTCTATTTCCGAAAATGAAAAAATTGCTGTTTTGCCATTTTCTCAAAATTTTGAAAAATACACTGGGTTTTGGAAGAGGATAGCCGACTTCGCATAGAATTGCAGAATGTTTGTGAATGATATGCTGGTGCCTAGATATTTTTTTTTTATTTTTTAAAAATAATTCGATCTCCTGAAGGATCATGGGTAATCCGTCCGTGGATAATTGAACGTATTTATCATAACAGGAAACTGCTCAAGATGTGTTTTACAAAAGACATCGTTTTTTTGGGTCAATTGTGTCTCGTTGAAGATTAGATTAGATTACAGCAATTATCTTCATGTCTTGCTTTTGTATTGGCTTCTCTCGTATTTTTGCATCTGCAGGAAAATGTTGCTAATTTTAGCTTCACTATTGAGCTCCTGATGTTTCAGCTGTTGCTCAATTTTCATTAAAATTTACTTTTTTTTTTTTTTTTTTTTTTTTTTTTTTTTTTTTTTTTAATGGCAAATATTTACTTTCGTTCCTTCAACAGTCCTGGATGGTCTAGGAAAGAAAATTATTTTAAGTGAGTTTCTCATTTGGTTCAGTCTTATCTTCTTCTTTTTTTTTTACCCATTTCTGTTAATAAAGTTAAAATCATTATTAAGTTCTTGCATGACCAAATAATGTCACTGATTAAAACAAAATGTTAGTTAAGTTAATAATGAATGTAGTTTTTATGTTATATCCTTATTTTTGTTATAATATTTAAGTTGCTTGATGATTTGCATGTATTATTATTATGCAAGTAATATTATTGTTGGTTGTACAGTTTTTATTATTATACAAAAGGAATATATGACCTTCAGCAATAATAACAAGCAATATAACCAATCCCGCTTAGGAAAAACCTTAAACGAACCTCTATACATAAGATTTTCGCTTTCCCCCCTAATGTCTGAAAGAAAGTCATTGCAATAACCAATAACCAAAAGTCTAAGAACCAATTTTTGTGTGTAGAAACGCGTAATTCGGTATTTTGTCTAATAATGAATTAAAACTACCTATTAATATAATTAACGATAATAAAACCATTTCAGTCGTTCATGTAATTTCCCAGATCGTGTAATTTCCTTCTGTAATTTGGAGAGGTTTCCCAGGACACCTCTTGAAATGATAGTCATTGGAAACATTGTTTTGCTAGGATATAAGTAGGGGATATAGCAGACTAAACAAATGTGGAGACTACGTCGTTTCTGGAAATTTTGAATAACTAGTTTATTTTTACACACACACACACACGCAAAAAAAAAAAAAGTGCATTTACGTTTTTAAGAAAAAATGACGCGCAAATGTAAATGTTAGTTTTATTTTTGTCTTGCATTGCCTTATCCATAAAGTCTTTTTAAAATAACAATTAATTATTGGTTTTGTCATAACAGAGTTTTGATATATTAATTGAACCATTCCAGAAATTTTGTTTGAATTATATATATTTTCAGAAGTAATGTAGGTTTTTGTGTACAGTTATTTCAACTAAACTTCTGATTTCCTTTTAACCTTTGTTTGCTGTTACTTAAGTTCTTTCTGATGGCTTGAATGTTGTTACCTCCAAGAAGAAAAGGCTGTGCTCCAAGAAGAAATGTATAGGCAACACGTCTGCTGAAAGCGGTTTTGCCGAATCTATTTTTCCAAAAATCCGGGAAAAACAAGTTTAGAATTTTGACATTTGTATCTCAGAATCGGCTATAGCTAGAGGGCTGATTTTAGTTTGAAAACTAAGAAGAAAAATTGCGTACATTGTTTTGCTTATTTTTATTGGTCCAAGGTGAACCTAACGTAAAACAAAACGGAATGAAATCGCCTTCGGCAAAACCACTTGAAAATTCCGGAACATAGCTAAGATATGGCGATACGGATTTGGCTCAGCGTGAATTGGAAATGCAAAGAAGCTCCTTGGAATTCAAGTTTTAACCTTTGGGGGCAGGTGCTGCTTCGGAACAAACTGCTTTCAGATAAAGTTCTAGGTATCTCAGCTCTGTTTACTAACTTCTAATAAGACTTTTCACATATACCAGATCTACTGCTGGCATGAAACGGTAAAGCGATTCCGTGTCTTTTGTTTTTGCTGTTTGTAGCACAATTAATGTGCTAGAAGGTACAAGAGGCAGGAAACTTTCCACAACAATCACTGCTGAAACATTGGGCAATGGCCTCTTTAGGCTAGCCTCTGATGCAATCAGCACTACAGAAGGAGTAGTTTCCGCAAACGAAATTTTATAAAACACCCTTTTGCATAGTCCTTGCTTAAACTGTGGTTCACCTTTGAAAATGGCACAAAGTTATAGTTATAATACTTGGACGTTTTGGCGTAATCAAAAAACTTCTGCTTGGTCATTTGAATAATTGCAAATGGGTCACGGGGCCGAACAATTAGAAGCTTTTTTGTCAAGTCTAGTAGCTAAAAGACTTCCTTGTGCTTCAAAGACCCCTCAATGACGCAGTGAACAGCGTCAACCCCCTTAATTGCGGAGTGGCCAGACTTAGAATACTTCGTTGTTATGCTCTAGACGTGCGAAAACTTCCTCAGGATGTCTTGCCTCACGTAGCTCATTTTTTGATTATAATTTTGAGGCCCACATGAATCTGGCAATGTTACCAACTTTCTGATTAAGGCCCAAAAAGGCCTTAATCTGATTAAGTGGCCCCAAAGACCACTGGCAATATCATTTCCATTTCTACCGGCAAGACACTCAGACCACAAACAACAATATACTTTCTTGATTAGATCTTCTTTCTGTCAGTGAAAGGTAATAATAGCAGTTAGATTAAAGCAAGTTATCTTCCCTTTGTAAAAAAAAAAAAAAAGGACGAAAGATCCCCTTTTGACAAAGAAAAAATGTTTTCCAAATCAAAACACAATACGGGGTCATCCGAAGCCCTGTCCTTATCTCTTTCTTCTTTGTTTTCTAGTTTTCCTTTCAGATGTTTTGCATTAGAGGTTTTGGCCTCCTCAGATAATTCAGTACCATTTTTTTCAGCCACTTTTTTTTCTTCAAAGTCATTGCATCTGTCACTTTAAAAATCTGAAATGCAAGATTAAATTCACAATCGGAAATTTTCTGTGAATATGTTTCTCGAGAGGCAGCTTACCATCTTCTGCACACTTTTTTTTTTCCTTACAATGAGTGCATTTTTCTTATATTAAGTGAAGGGTCAAGGAAATCTTTGTTGGTTTTGGCTCGACAGTAATGAGATTCAGTGGCTTGGAAGCTTCAATGTGGGCCTCATAACTGAATATCTTGCTCACCAAGATAAGAAAGATGGTGTTTTTATTCTCCTAGGTCGTGTTCAGCAAATCAGTGATTTTCGACAAAACGGACCATGCAAATGCGATTCGGCAGAACCGCTTTAAACAATATGAGATTTGGTAAAAAAGAACGGCAAAATTCAGGCATTTAGAGACGTCTTTAAGCAATATCAGTTAGACCATTCGAATGATGTATCTTTCGAATATATATATATATATATATATATATATATATATATATATATATATATATATATATATATATATATATATATATATATATATATATATATATATATATATATATGTATATATTTCAGTATCTGTTAAGATGAAGAGGAAAAAGGACAAATAAAATAAATGACTTTTATTGAAGTTGAATTTTTAATTGCAAAAAAAGGATGCATGTCACAAAACTTTTTTATGAATGTAAAATAAGTCTAAGTTCTTCTTCTGATTGCCAATGTTCTCGTGATCTCATTATCTGTTATATAAGACGAGAAGGAAAAAGAACAAATAGAATGAGTGACTTTTCATTGAAGTGACATTTTTAATTGCCAAAAAAGTTAAAGATTCATACCACAAAACTTTTTTATAATTTAAATTACTTTTCTGATTTCCTATGTTCTCATGATGTAATCAATGTTGTTGCAGAATCGTTATCAGACTGTATTTGTTGAGTTAATCCAAGCAGTTTACACACTCTGTCAGTGTTCCTGGCTAAGCTCCAGTGAGAGAAGTAACGTCAAAAATTGCCTTCGAGTCATGAATGATACGGGTAAACAAGCCAATGTATCTATTCCTCTGCATTTGGAGCATCAACTAGCAACCGTGGTATCAGAAAATGTTGTGGGTTCCAAAACTGCTAATTGGTTAAGGGATCCCCTTACAGCAAGAGAAGATATCCCGGTAAGGAAACTAATGGATTTAAATCCCTATTTTCCTCTGTTATGAACGTACAAGATTTATCTCACTTTTGGAGGGAGACTTGATTTTTAAATATCAATGAGTCAAATGACCGAATTCCTGAACGGAATAGTGATATTTCATTTAGAGATTATCTAAAATTACTAATATAACAATATTATTATTTATTTCTAACCCACACTATACAGAGGTACAATACGTGGAGTTTCACGAAGAAAAACACATAAAAATGCAGTGCAAATCAAAATAAAATCGAAGAATACCCGTTACAGAGTAACACATAAAATTTAAAAGAAACTAAAACAAAAGAGAAATAACATAAAAGGAGGGGAAAAAGAAGATGAGAAAAAAACTCACAACTTGCAGAATCTAATAAGCAATAACATACATAAATATGGACGCAAGCTGTCATTATTGTTATCATTATTTGATTTTTTAATCACTCTTTACAATGCTAAAAAATGTGGAGTGACCAAAGAAAGGAAAACAAACAAACAAATTAAGGAGAAATAACTTACGACTGAAAAAACCCTGATAAGGTGATGGTGCGGAGAAAAATGGATACAAGCGGTATTTGAAAGCTTTCTGTGTAGAGCTTCCAGTTTTAAAGTTATACCAGGAATAAAAATATATTTATAGTTACCTGGTTTTTAGTCCAAGGTGGAAAAAACAACAAAAATCTACAAAATCTAAAATAATTAATGATTGGATTAATAATATGTATCCTAATTGAATAGGGTGGGTGGTCTGACTAGTTTCTGTTGCCATAACCTTGCGTTTTTATGAATTAGAGGACAGTTTTTTTTTTCTCTTTCTCTTGCGTTTTTGTTTTTTTTTATTGTTTTAGTTTTCTGTTTTGTTTGATTTTCATCTTTTTTCAAGTATATGCTTGTTACTCCACGCAGTACACTATTGCATAGCGGTGGTGAAAAAAAATAAGTAACAATAAAAATAACAACAATTAAAATAGATGGACTTAATCTATTAGTAAAAATACTAATAACTCATTCTTTATAAGCAATAAGAGAGAACTAAATTTGTCGACAAAGCCCCATGGTTATCGCAGCATCGAATAATTTACACAATTGAAGCTAATATCGATCTATCGCTACAATAGAAATAGATGTCAGGTACGATAATTTGATGTGTGTACTCTGTTTTTGTGTGTACCCGCGCAATAAACTTTTAGGCAGGAAGGATTTTGAAAAAAATCCTTGAATGATTTTGTCATTGTTTTTACCTTGAAAATGTTTCAAGAAATATTTTTGTTTTCTTTTTTTAGAACAAAAAGACTCTAAAACCTTTTAGGTTTTCCTTACAGCCTTACTGGATATCCAGAAAAATTTGAATCGAAAATAATGATCAAGTCCTATGCGTGTAAACTGAACTCAAGTAAAGAAACATTCGAAATTGCAGAAGCTTTTTATCCATCGCCTCAACCAAATTGGCTAGTAAGCATAAAATTATCACTAACGTAGAGTAGTGAATTTCTCCTGCAAAAAAAAACGTTGGTGGACAAAATTGTTGATGGGCTTAGAGCACAAGATTTAACAAAGATTCGAATCGTTGAAGTAAAACTCGTATATTTATTTATTTAAGAAACAAATTGAACTTTTTGCTTTGTAAATATAGATCACTTGGCGGTTGGTTTGCTATCAAGAGGGGGGAGGATACAGCCCTTAATCTGCTTTATTAAATATTCATTTTCGAACTCATCTAAATTTAACATATCTAAATCTGATGTCTAATTAGAATAAATTACTTTACTACTACTACGACTGCTGAAAATTCCCAGTGGTTTTCCCGCCAGTTGGTTTCGCATTCCAATATTGGCACATTTAGTAAAATACTAGTAAAACAGTTGTTATTTGTTTTAAGTTTTGATTATAATAGATAGCGGCAGGTGTGAAGCATGCACCACTGTGTTAACCTCAGGTGACCGCTTTGTAGGGATTTTGCATCTTGTCCGAGGCGGATTCATGCAGCGATTTTAAATGTATTTGATTGGAGGGCCTGAATGAGCCCGATCTTGCACCCCACCCTCCAATTACCAATTTTTTAGTTGATAGTGATTTTCTGTTCTAAAATTGAAAACGTGTAATTATTTTTAACCTTTATAATCTGAGGCACAAAATGGTTCCATGGTCCCTCCAGGACCTCTCTCTAGATTCTTAACAAAAACCTAGGCATGTTTACTTTTGCTTGAAGCGGAATCATCCAAAAACTTTCGCTATGACTTATCAAAGGCGCAAAGAAGGCCTGTGGCCCCTCCTAAACCACATACCAGGGGTCAATTTTATTATTCAGGGGTTTATACCCTGTTGCAAAAAATGACTTGTAAGTCAGAATCGTTAAGTATGCTCATCTTCAGGGACAAAGTGTCACACAGGTGCTAACTGATGCATATCTTATTCATTTTCAACACTTTATAGGCTAAAACAATAAAGATTGATACACAACTTGGACAAAATTTAGTTGTCACTGGTGGTACTAAAAAAAATATGAAACAATCACTTCATCTGATTGGTTTCTGAATGAGACGTATTTAGCCAGAATATGCGCAGTTGTAAAAATGCTTTATACGAATTAAAAAAAATTTAAAGGTTTTATGCAAATTGTAAAAATTTTCTATGACAAATAAGATTTTCTTCAGGGGCGAAGGGTGACAGACAGGTGCTAATTGGTGCATCTTTTGTGCGTTTCCAATATATTATAAGTTATGACG
Source organism: Artemia sp. Qi Xiang Cuo (assembly GCF_049724085.1). Lineage (NCBI taxonomy): Eukaryota > Metazoa > Arthropoda > Branchiopoda > Anostraca > Artemiidae > Artemia > Artemia sp. Qi Xiang Cuo. The sequence continues at coordinate 86,584,693 of NC_142794.1, forward strand.
ATTTTACTTCATGTTAGTGGCTAAAAACGATATTGATGAGGATAAGGTGCTAACTGCAGGTGAGGTGTTAAGTTGTCACTTCTGTACCGTTTGTTTTTATTCTAGACAGTAAAACAAGAGCGGACAATTATTGACAGTCTTACAAGCATTGTTGATGAATTACAAATTCGACTTTCGCCGCTTATTGAAGCAGAACTTTCAGTCCTTGTTGATATATTTTACCGCCCAGAAGCTTTTTTAAAAGCAGGAACGTCTGCTAAAGCTAAATGCGAAGAAATTGGCTTTATTAAGACGTGTGTTCCATTATGATCGTGTTCTTCTTCTTCTTGATCACGCAGCCGGACCCGGGAGTGGCCGCAGGGGCGACCCGACGGTCAGGTGATTGGGGGGGGGGCTATCTTTGTAAATTTTATCGAATTGCTACCTGATTTATGAATTTTCTGCAGAAATCAAGAATGTTGCTAAATTTTGGCCGATTTTGCAAAATTTCTGCCGAAATATTCGGCGAAAATTTTACACAATACCAAAAAATTTGGGGGGGGGGGTGACACGCCCCTCCCCGACCCCCCGCGGGACGCCCCTGGTTTTCAGCTTCACCTATCATTTGGAATTCGTATATTACTTGGGAATAAAACCTTTTTGTTTCATTTAGTGAAAATCAATTTTTGAATTTTAGGTTTATGCTCTAGGTAAAAGTGTAATCTGTTCGATGGATAAAGCTGAATCTCAGCTTTCGAATGTTAATAGTTTTATCATCCTGCTTTGGAGCATTCTAACCATATGACTTACTGCAGAACAATGAAATAGCTAAAACTTATACAGGAACATAAACGTTAAGTATTAGAATCTTAAGTACCCTCTAGTAACATTAAGAATCTGCTGGACTCTTTTTTTAGTATGAACCTAGTCACTCTTAAATTTATAATTTGTAAATCTATAGCTAAAAAAAGTGCTTTTTATTAAACCAAATCTGAGGTCTTGCCTTCTTTTGTTGTTTTATGATTGGCTTGCCTTATTGATTTTAGTTGGAGGTAAAAGAAAGAAGAGGCAATAAAAACGCAATTTTTGAAAGTGTTCCTCCATATTTTAAACGTTAGAGTGTGCAACTTCTTTCAAATTAGAAACTATAAAAACGCTTAAGTTGTATTTCAGTGTGGCTTGATTGATTGCTTTATATTTTTGTTAAATTTAAATTCAGCTGTGGCTTAGCTCCTAACTGTTTTCAGGAACGAATGTAATGAATACATAATATTAAGTTACTTCTTGATACAACATACGGCCCCGCCCGCCACTCACAGTATTTGCTCCCTCCCCCCTTTCTCTTAAATGTTTGTCTCGTTTACACTAAGGTCTTAATTAAAATCGTGTTGATTCTAGATATTATTGTTTACTTAACTTATTTATGCAGGTTGATTGCCCATACAAAGAAGATTTTCGAAACTCAGGAAGAAAAACTTTGCCTCAGGGTCTTGACTTCCCTTAGAGAAATGATGACGTTGAAATCGAAATTTACAGAAGAGGTCAGTTGCATTCCCTATCAGAGTTTTAACGTCCTTATAATCAGGAATTTACACAGGGGAAGAGACAATTCCCCTCCCAGTCAACTGCCAAAATCGCAAAAACAAATGTTTTTAATCCTTTGCTTTATTAAGTTGTTTTTAGTTCGGCAAGTGAATGACTTGATCACTTGAGCCTGAGAGTTTAAACCTCATTAGTTGCCGATAAGTAACCGTGATTAGGAAGTTTCTATTATTTCACGCTTTTTCATATTATTTGCGTAGAATGGGTAGGAAATATAAAATTAGGTGATATAGAATATTTTTACTCTTAGGCAGGAAGGATGGGTTGCATAGGCAGAGAGTAGTAGTGATGATGGAAGCTGGTAAGTCTTGCTTGGTTGGGAAGGTATTAATAGTAGAATGCTAGTTGCTAACTGAAATGTATTTTGTTACTGGTTCACGTTTTAGTATTTACGCCTTTTCTCTCTGTTTTTCCTGCCACTGTTAAATTAAATTTTTAATTTTTGATAAAATTTACTAGAATTGTAAAAAATAACTTGCACAAGTCCTATCACCCACAAAAATAAACAGTCACACTTTGGAAGGTGGGATTGAAAATGGGGCTGAACTAGGAAAAGACCGATTTAGGTATGAAATTAAATAAAAAAACAAGTTTTTTAAACTGAAAGTAAGGTGCGACATTAAAACTTAAAACAAACAGAAATTATTCCGTATATGAAAGGGGCTGTCCTCTCCTCAACGCCTTGCTCTTTACGCTAAAGTTTGACTTTCTCACAACTCTATTTTTTTTAAACAGTAAAAAACTTTAGCGTAAAGAGCAAGGCGTTGAGGAGGGGACTGCCCCTTACATATACGGAATAATTTCTGTTCGTTTTAAGTTTTAATGTTGCTCCTTACTTTCAGTTTAAAAAACTTGTTTTTTTTTTTATTTAATTTCTGATCGTTTTTTAGTTAATGCAATTTTAATTTTGGCTCACCGTCATTGAATAAGTAAACAAAATTTGCATTAAAATGTTAATTTTCTTTTGCTAAATGGATGTCTCTAAATTTAGTTATGGCGTAATTAACAAATTAACATGCTTAACTAACTTCTATATTCGTAAATTTTTCTCCAAGCAAAAAATGCGAAATTGCAGATTTTTGCAAATATGAGCTTGAAAACTATACAATAGGATTTCTGATACGCTGAATCTGACGGTTTGATTTTCATTAAAATTCTTTCACTTGTAGGGGATGTTTCCCCCCTCTTTAAAAATCGGGTAAATTTTCTCAGGCTCGTAGCCTTTGATGAGTAATACTAAACTCAATAAAATTTATATATTGGAATCAGCATTATAAACCCATTCTTTTGATACATTTATTGACATCAAAATTCCGTTTTTAAAAGTTTCGGTCACTATTGAGCCGTATCGCTTTTTTTTTTTTTTTTTTTTTTTTTTTTTTTTACGTATATGTTATTACGTATATGAGGGGGTTCTTCCCTTAGTCAATACCTCGCTCTTTACGTTAAAAGTTAAAAACAAATTTAATTCACAAACCCCTGAATCACAAAGGCCGTTTAGTTAGAATAGATAGCTCTTTTGAAAGCACTAAAAAAAACTGTAGCATAAAGAGCGAAGTATTGACTTGGGGGAGAACCCCCTCATATATGTTATAATTTCTGTTCGTTTTAAGTTCTAATGTTGCTTCTTATTTTCAGTTGAAAAAAACTTGTTTTTTTTTAATTTAATTTCTGATCGTTTTTTAAATAATCCTTGGAAATCCGGCGCCCCCTTCATATAAATGTTCCCTACACCAAAGAAACTACCTCCTCGGAAAGATTCTCCCGAGTAACCTCCACCTCCAGCCCATCCTCCAGAAAAAAATCCTTCCTGAAAATGTCTGTATACTCCCCAATAATCAATAAATAATGCTGGCAAGTCCGGCGCCCTCTTCATGGCAATTTCCCTTCCCCCATTAACACTTCCTTCCTGGACCGATCCTCCACCATAACCCCCGACCCCCCTCCCCTCACTACCAGAAAAAAAACCCTCCTGAAAACGTCTGTATACTTCCCAATAACCAATACTATATGTTAACATTGGGTAAAGTTCATAACTTTTAGCCCTCCCCCTGGGGACTTTGGGGGATTAAGTCATCCTAAAAGACATATTTATCATATTTTCGACCATGCTGAAAAAAAATGGCTATCTCAAAATTTTGATCGGATGACTTTGGGAAAAAAATGAGCGTGGGAGGGGGCCTAGTTGCCCTCCATTTTTTTGTCACTTAAAAAGGGCACTAGAATTTTTAATTTCCATTCCAAGGAGCCCTCCCACTATAATATAGTACCACTGGTTCTATAATTTCACCCCTAGGAAAAAAAAAAACAACAAAAAAAAAACAAATAAACACGCATCCGTGATCTTTATTCTGGAGAACAATGCAAAATTATACATTTTTGTAGATAGGAGCTTGAAACCTCTACAGTAGGGTTCTCTGATACGCTGAATATGATGGTGCGATTTTCATTAAGGTTCTTTAACTTTTAGGGGGTCTTTCCCCCTATTTTGAAAATCAGCCAAATTTTCTCAGGCGCGTAACTGTTGAATGGCAGTACTAAACTTGATGAACGTTATATATTTGAAATCAGCATTGAAATCTGATTCTTTTGATGTATCTATTGGTATCAAAAACCCGTTTTCTAGAGTTTTGGTTACCATTGAGCCGGGTCGCTCCTTACAGTTCGTTACTACCAACTGTTTGATAAAAGTAAGTCACGTGTTATTAAATGCAATTCTCACGCTGGTGATGCTTTTTTATTTCTTTCTTTTTCTCAGCTTGATCTTGACACATGGCTTTAATTAAAAAAAAAAAAAATTAATAAGACATTTGCGACAATCGACCTTAAATGCAACTTAGAAAACATGACATTAGGTAATACAAGAATGTTGCTTTAAAGAAGAATGACAATAGAAGAAGGTTTGAAAAAATTCTAGATTTAAGTTGCTTAGGTAATGTGGTGTGGTGAATCTTTTTTTTCAAAAATAAATGATGAGACGTTCCTTCAAGGCGGTCTCAAAATACGCTGTATTTGCTGAAAGACAACTTTATTTTGTAGTGTCTTGACACCACATTCAGGTCAGTTGAGTTTGGTTTGAAATTATATCTGTAAAATTAAAGCAGACTCACAATCTAACTAACAAATGAATGAGAAAAATTCAATCAACAATTTTTTTGGCCTTTAGGGTTAATCCCGTATTGGAAACACAAAATAAGAACAAAAGAGCAAATTTTTCACAGGCTAACAACAAAGAGAAAAAAAAATAATTTCCTTTGCCTGTAAGAGCAAGCCTATGGACCAAACATAAATTAAGACAAATAAATAAATTAAAAACTAACAAATAATAATAAAGTTAATAAATTGGTTAATACAAATTAAAAAAAAATTAATAAATTAAAACATGATAAAACAAGACACTATGCAGTCATGTTCCTTCCTGCATGCGGGATTCATTCAGTCTCAATAAATAGAAACATCTAATCAAAATTACTTTAACGAAATATTAATTTATTCTGTAGGAGATGGGATCAGGATCTTATACTATATGTGTGCGTGTGTGTTTGTGTTTTCATGCAGACCTAATCAACCAGAAAAAAAAAACTTCATAAAGAATTTTTCTCGGTAAATTTTGATAATCTAAAAAAACTCGGTAAGGAGTTTTGTTTTTCCTAAATAAGCCGCGATAATTTCCGTCTCAAATCCTCTGGTAGACAACTCCACGCCCAGACACATGCGACATCAGCCAAGAACACGGACAGAGTAGTAAGTAAAAAGACCACAGTCAACAGTTGCCATTCTCCTGATAATGCTTGGCGCATTTCTATCCACGAAAACAGTTTCGAAAAGATGAAGGCAGAAAAGAATTAAAAAACTTATAAATAAAAATCGAGCAAGACACCTAATAAAAGGTGTCAGGTGACAGTGACGAATCGACTTCTTGTATCAGATGTAATGCTTCACTTTTATTCTATTCCTTGAAGGTTGACGCTAACCCAACGAACAGAAAAGTATTTGTAATGACGTGAAATTGACATAGTTTATGATTTGATAAACTACGAAGAAAAGAGTAAATTTCTTTAGCATCGTAGATAATTTTAAGTGTAGGAGGTATGTGTCATGCCTTTACTCTGCCTTAGCCCCAGTCTTATTAAATTAAATAGCAAACTCAACCGAAATCCCAAACAATGGAGAGGATCAGTAGATGGTTGCACTCTTGGACCCTTGGGGAAATGCTCCTTTTTTAGGTACCACTTTTTTTTTGTTAATGCTATGTTGATGTGGCAAATGAGCTGTGGCACATCTTGAGCTACTGACACTGAGTTTTTCACTGGAAGGTAGAAACATGGCTTGAAGGAATAGAAGCTTGGTGGAACAGCTGCAGATAGTCTTTCTCACCGACTGTAAGTTTCTACTTCAGATCACGGACTGTTGGCTCTGGCTTAAGAAAAAGCAAACATCATCCTATGTGGCTCCAAGTAAGGATGATACACATTTTCTGGGAAACAGTAGAGGTTGGACCCATACAACTTTCTCGTAATAATCTAAAGTCAGTGTCCTAGGGAAAAACAAATAACGATAACAAGTGAAATGAATGGACATGCGAGCGACCAGTTAGATCACATGATCTTGTTGCGTATTTCCACCTTACAATTCCTCAGAAAGCTCCTTACCGGAATTGCAGATTTAAAAAAAAAAAATCTTAAAAATCATGGACCACTGCTATCTTCAATGTATTTTTATCCGTCCTAAAGTGTCATTTTCTCTGCTTTAGTTCTTTTCTTTCTTTTTTTTTCCCTCTTTTCTCTCAAATAAACATAAGCTGTGTTGTGTAGCAACCTTAGTCATTATGATCTGAACATGGACTGGCTCTTCCTCTCTTCTTTTTTGATGTTATTATTTTTTGTCCTTAGGGAGAAAACCTAAGAAGAACTGATATTGAAAAATATTCTGGATCTGCTGTTGAAATAGTGCCCACAGAGAAAATCACTGGCAAGCCCAAAGAAACCACTGGCAGGCAAAAAGAAGCCACTGAATTAGCACAAACAGCAGATTCTAAGAAAATTGATGGTCCAGGTGGTATGTACATATTATGCTTTAGTTCTATTTGCGTGATTTCATTAAACCAATCTCTTTTTTCCTCTGTCCCTCTGTCTTCCCTCCCCCTCTATCTCTTCCTCTCTCTCTCACTTCCTTTCTCTCTCTCAGCTAAAAGTTTCTCTCTCTCAGGTAGTGAGGGAAAGAGAGGGTGAAGAGAAAGTGGGAGAAAGGGGGAAAGAGTCAGAGAGTTAGGGAATCAAATGATGGGCTCCCTTGAAATATGAAGGGCTTTTGCTTATGGTGCCTATGGGTTCAAATCCTCTCACGTATTGAATAAAAATGACAATTTTCGTCCATATTATATTGAGTGATAAATGGGGCTTTCAGGATATTGGATGAAAAATGGAACTTCCAGTCCAAGGGATACTGCAAAAACATTCGACGTTCAGGCCACTGAGTATTGGATGAAGATGAGTCCCTCGTGGTGTACAATTCTGCCTATAAAATTGGACTTGCAGTTGAACTAATGTTCCATTGAATTATTGGACATTCAGGCCATGTGAAATGAACAATTGGAAATTGGGAACATGGGATATTTAACTTAAAAAAAACAAACGATTATCCGTTTGTTGGATTGCCATTCAATTATTGGCTACCAATTTTTTTCAAAGAAATCAGGACAATTGTGTGTTTTATTTTTAAGTAGCTTAAATTTTTGTTATACTTTTGTTCAAAAGACGACCGAAATAAAAATGAACTAGTTTCTCTACTTCTCTGTATAGTATCTTGAATTTTCTCTACAGCCTTCTCCTCTTTTCTGTAAATATTATGCTTCAGTATTAGGATTAGGCTGCTGTACTTTGCCTATTTCAGGAAGTATATGTGGTTGTTTCAGCTTAAAATCGCTTCTTATTTTTATTCTTAAAAGTTCTCTTCTTTTTGCTTAAAATGCCAAAAGAACAGCTTTCAGTCATCTTTTGAAGTGGCACAATAAGTTTGATTTACATCAATGAATAAACTCTTTGTATTAACGTACTTCATTACTAGTATGTTGTACTTCATCAAGCTTATGGAAGTTTTTGGCGAAACAAAATATTTGCAAACGCTAGTAAAGCTTAGTTTATTTTTCAATGTTCCTTCTAATTGACTGTATCCACAGAGACGAGTGCTTGAACCCCCTACCACTATTCATCTTGGACTTAATTAAGGATGTGCATTGAATCCTGAACGCTTTATTTACCCAGGAAAACAGATCTGAGTGATAATGAAAAGTCCCTATTCCTTACTTTTACTTTGTGTTGACCAGTTTTAGCTCTTCTTTTAAGGATGACGTGTTAGGTTTTATATGTATCCAAGACTGAGCTCTAACCGTCTCTTGTAGTTGAGGTAACCAAAAGACTAGTTACGACTATTCTAAAGATCTTGAAAATCTTTGGACAATACAAACCTATGTTTTGACAAATATACAAAATATACTCACCATGTCCTCAGAAAAGATCCAGTCAAAATTTGTTGACTGGCTTTGTGTTGAATACTTTGAAAGTACCTCCGCCAGAAACATTAGCAAATATCACAGTTGCATTTAACACAGTATGTTACATTTGCAAGTAACACAAATCATGGCGTAATAATGAAATCCCTGAAAATATGCCTGAAAATTTATCAATGGTCATATAGGAATGCGTTCTCTTAACGCTGTTCTTCGAATTTGTCATTGACTGGGTAGCAGAATGAGGTTATGAATTGGTATGTTTTCAGATTTTGCGACAGCAAACCTCGTCAACTTGGATTAGGTTGCCATGCTCAAGGAATCAGCTAACAAAGTGCATATGATACTCACACAAGTTGCCAACCATGGTGTTATTCTCAAGATTGATACAGTTAAAACCAAACATATGGATTTACCAAATATATGGTAGTGACTCAGCTTTAGCTGTAGCTCCCAGGGTCTTCCTTAATTCGGAGATGGATTATTACGGCGGAACTTTGGTACCATCTATGTTATATACAGACTTATTGTAGCTGAGTTTGCTTCTTTGCCCTTAATGGGATAAAGCTTCTGCATTACTTTGAGGTTGTTTCTATACTCATTTCTACACTCTAATTATAGATTTTTAATTGAGGGACCTTCTAGAATTACTAGTATACATTTTTCTATGGGTATTCTCAGCTTCTATTAAACATAAAGCTTTTTCACTAATATTCTTTAACTTTCTCTGGAAAGTTTGAGAGAAACTTTCCAGGAACAGTTGAATACTAAACTTGAGAGTTTAAAATTTGATAATGTGGAAGATGGTTGGAATAATTTTAGAAAATAATTTGTGAAGTTGCTGAAGGTGTATTAGGGAAGAAAGCTATAACTTCATCTAATAATATTATTTAAAAAGCTTTATGTTTAATAGAAAGGAGAAAGGAATTGTACAAGAATTATCTGAGTGATAGATCGCATGAAAACAAAAGAAATGTAAAGAAAGTGGAGAAAGCATTGAAATATGAACCAAGGAGGTGTGAAGTGGAGGACATGGATAAAATTGCCGAGGATTTAGAAGATGCAGCTAGACGGCATAATAGTAAAATGTTGTACTGGCACGTTTACAAATTGAGAGGTAGTAGTTAATCCGGACTTGTCCCAGTTAAAAATAGGAATGGGGTGGCAATTAGCGATAAGGAAAAAGCTAAAGCGAGATGGGTCGAACATTTTGAGAACTTGCTTAACAGAGATAGAGTTGCAGGAAAAAATATAGAGGAAAATGAAAAAGTTTGTGATACCTTGGATGTGAAGGAAGATTTTTTTTGTGAGGAGGAATTAGCAACAGTACTAAAAGGATAAAAGAATAATAAGGCTCCAGGTGCTGATAGGGTAGTAAATGAGTTTCTTAAATATGGTGGCTCTGAGGTTAGAAATAAGTTACTGAAGATTATGAATATGATTTTTGAAAAAGGGGCAGTACCTAACGATTTTAGGAAAACCTTAATGAAGCCACTTTATAAGAAAGGTGGTAAAAGTGAGTGTGGTAATTATCGAAGTATTAGTCTGGTCTCTGTAGGTAGCAAATTGCTTAGTAATATGATACTTTTTAAACTGAGAGATGTTGTAGACAAAGTTTTAAGAGAAGAGCAGTGCGGTTTTAGAAAAGGTAGAGGATGTGTTGACCAAATTTTCACTCTTAGGTTAATAATTGAGAAGTGCCTAAGTTTTCAAACAGCTTTGGTCCTCAGTTTTATAGATTATGAGCAAGCGTTCGATTCTGTTGATAGAGGATCTTTAGTAAAGGTTTTATCCTTGTATGGTATACCAGACAAATACAATAAAGTTATTAGTGGTATGTATGAGAATAACAATAATGCAGTTACGGTAGGAACTGAGGTTAGCAGCTGGTTTTGTATTAAATTAGGATTTTATGATGGTTGTATTCTATCCCGCTGTATATGGATCATTTTGATGGACTTTGTCTTCAGGAGTACAAGAAAGGCAATGGGAGACCAAGGAATCAAATGGGAGGGAAAAAGTCTCCTGGACTTGGATTATGCTGATGATTTAAGCATCCTAGATGAAAGTGTGAGCAAAATTAATGAAGTTTTAGAGGTTTTGCGAGTTCAGGGTGCTAGTATTGGTTTGAAAATTAATGTTAGGAAGACTAAGACACTAAGGCTAGGAATAAGTGAAGATGAAACGGTGACGTTGGGTAATGAAAAGATTGATCAGGTGGACAGCTTCACTTACCTTAGTAGTATTATTAGTAAAGATGGTGGGAGCAGTGAAAATGTTTAAAGTTGAATAGCCAAGGCTTAGGCTGTTTTTTCACAGTTAAAAAAAAGTCTGGAAGAATAGGAAGATAAATCTGTAAACCAAGATTAAAATCTTAGAAGCTACAGTGATGACAGTGGTCAAATATGGCTCTGAAGCATGGACGCTCCGAAAAGTGGATGAACATTTGCTAGATGTTTTTCAGAGAAATTGCTTAAGGATTGTTCTGGGTACCCGGCTGACTGACCGTATTTCAAACAATAGGCTATACGAAAAATGTGGTTCAATACCGCTTTCTAGGTCTATAATGAAAGAAAGGTTGAGGTGGTTAGGGCATGTTGTGCGGATGAAGGATGACAGATTGCCGAAGATTGTTCTTTTCGGCCAACCATCTAAGGCTAAACAGAAAGCAGGTCGTCCCCGTCTGGGTTGGGAGGACGTCATAAAGAAAGATTTAAAGGAAATGGGAACTTCGTGGGCGGGTGCAAAAAGGGAGGCTTTGAATAGATTGGGGTGAAGGAGGAGCGTCCTTAGCGGTGTTGGCCTAAGGCAGCTTGGTGCTGCGATGAGTTGTTAGTTAGTTAGTTAGTTAGTTATTCTCACCAACCTCATCTTCTTTTTCATATAGTTTGGTGCGCTATCTATTGGACTATTTTGATATAGCACCATCTTTGGTGCCACCTTTGTATCTGTTTCTTCTGAATAAGTGAAGTCACATAGTTGCTAAATACAGTATAGTTGACAGATTTAGACAGTTTATTTTGGTAAAATAACAGATCACATTGATTCAGCCGTTTTTTGTGCATTTTTGGCGATTTAATTCGGGCTACATCTTTCGGAGATAGCTTTTGGAGAAGTGAGCAAAAACGGACGTTCAAGAGGCCACACAGTACTAGTGGGATTTTTTATCCTTAAACTGCTGGGATAAGGTGATTTGTGCGTTGCACTTCCAACGGGTCTTATTTACCGCTAAATCTTCAAAACTTGTAACGCCGGTGTTGCCATATTGAACTGAAGGTTTGCTGATAAAATCTTTATCAAAATAAATAATATAAGTATGGTAGAACTCTGCCCACTTTGCAAGAAAAATGTAACAAGAGCTCAAGGAGGAATTCCGTGCCGAGACTGCCTAGAGTGGCTCCACTTTGATTGCGCAGGCCTTGCGAATAATAAGAAAACTGCTGACGAAATTAGAGGACAATGGCAATGCTATAGTTGCAAATCTTCTAGCAATGATCAATATAAAGCAACTCCTCCACCAAAAGCACAAAATACTAGAGGGACTCCGAGAGAAGAATCCACCAAATGCCAAGGTCCCTCGGTAAGCCAGTCTACGAAGCCCAAAGAGATTCCTGTGAGCACTAGTTTCCCAGATAACAACACAGAATGCAGCTACTGTCACAAAGATGTCGACATTGCTACCTCTTTCCTCTGCTTTTTCAATGAGTGGGATCATACCTCTTGCCGAGGTATAACTGCTGACCTCATACTGGTTATGAAGAGAGAAAACAACGAGTGGCTCTTGTTTAAATACGAATGCCTCTCCTGCTACAGCTTCAAGTGTGACAGCTAACAGAGGCTCAACTTCACAGTCCTCATAAGGCAACACCTTTGAATCATAGTGAAAAACCTCACCTCATGACATCCAGCCGACAATTAATGCAATTATTCTGGTAGAAGTAGAAAAGGAATAAAGAGAACAGAAAAAGATGAATTTTGTGGTCATGGGACTACCTGAATGGACTGCTGTCAATGACACTACACCTGTTGTCAAATTGACTCAAGAAAACGAGCTCGGGGCAAATATCACTGAAAAGGAGATACTAGAAACTGCCCGGATAGGAAGACCAAAAGAAAATGCTAGTCCACGCACTTTGTTAGTTAAGCTAAAAAAAAAAGTCACAAGAGCTTGAGATGAAAAGGCAAACAATCCTGAGGACAGGTCTAAATCTAAGAAAATCATCAAATGAAGAAACTCGTACCCAAGTATATATAAACCCAGATCTCACGCCCATGCAGAAACAAATGCTCGTCGTGGAAAGACAGCAGAAGAGGAATGGCTTGCACCCAGGGCTATCGTCAAAAGGAGATCGGCAGAGCCATTGGAGGCGAGGTAAAGACTCCAATGAAGAGCAACAACAAATATGAAGTAGAATAACCAAAGCCAAAGAAATGCCACCATCCTTCAAGTCTTAAAAAAAAAAAACTACTTAAGTAAAAATACTAAAGATGCTATATTTAAATGCTCATTCACTACCGAACAAATTGTCAGTATTAAAAGTAGAAATTGCAGCGAAGAACTCGGATATAGTAGCAGTGATCGAAGCTAAGAATAAACATTGTCGATATCTCCCAATTTAACTAGAGTTGCCCTTCAACGGCTACAAAGCCACACCTTGAACTTGCATCAAGAAGAAGGTCAGGGAATTATTTGCTATGTCTTAGACAATTTATCAGTCCAGAAAGTATCATCAATAACAAATGAACATGAAATTACTTAGCTTCAGATATCAAACACAAACCAAGCAACTCTAAATTTGGCTCATAGCCGTGAATGACCAAGTACTCTTTAAAGATATTCACGCTATATGTCAAAGATTAACAGAAACAACTCATCATTGAAGATTCAATTACCGTAATATAGATTGGGACCTTCAACACCTCCTAGAACATAGTGGGTCACCCTCACAGAAGGAATTTCTGAGGGTAGTGAATGGTAGTTTACCTAGAACAGCTTATTAAAAAACCGACATGAATCCGAGGAAGCGACAAGCCAACACTACTGGACCTAGTCCTATGCAGTAATACGGGACTAATAAAATAACTTACTATAGGTCCCCCCGTTGGAAAATCAGACCGCACTACAATTTACTTAGAGTTGATTATAAGTTACGAAACTATGAGAAAAAAGAGAGGTGGATATATTCAAAAGGTGATTACGATACCATGCGAACGGAGCTAGAAGTTTTTAACTGGACTGAAATACTAAAAAACATAGATCTAGCACATGGCATGTACAGAAAGTGTGCATCCGTAATCATAGACCTCACAAAGATGTATGTACCAATAGTCTAAATATTTAACGACCGCCTCTAAAACGAGAGATCCTTGAACTTATAAAAACCAAACGGTAAGCCTGGGAGACGCTCAAGCAGACTGATACCGGAAGTAATCGTAGAAATTATCGTAGAATCGACAATAAACTGAGGAAAGCCACTAGAAAAGAAGTAAACGAAAGGGAGAGGAAAGTAGCCAAAAACCCAAAGATTAACCCCAAGGTGTTTTGGAATTTCATGAATTCATAAAGACAAGAACAGCCGGTTATTCCCGATCTTAGAAACTCAGGAACAAATTTAACAATCAGTGACCCAATAGCTAAAGCCAACCTACTAAATCAGCAGTTTTCCACAATTTTTACAACAGAGTGCGACAAAGATGAAAATCAAGAGGAATGTCAGCCACTAGTCGCAGGCAAATTTGAAGAAATACAACTGACAATACAAATGGTCTACAAAAAAACTGAAAAATCTAAACCCTTACAAATCAGAAGGTCCAGATGGCAAACATCCTAGACCACTCAAAAAAGTGGCACAAGAAATTTTAGCGCTATTGCACTACATTTTCGTCAAGTCACTACACACAGGGAACCTGCCTGATACATGGAAGCAAGTGACGGGGATACCCCTCTTCAAAAAAGGAAACAAATCAGATCCAAGTAACTACAGACCTATCAGTTTAACCTGTATCACTTGCAAAATACTAGAATCTTTACTCCACGAAAATATATTACAGTACCTACTCGAAAGAAGCCTCATTTCACCCCAGAGTTTGGATTTCTCTAGAAAAGATCAGTAGAAAGCCAGCTACTTGTCGCTATAAACGCCTGGAGAAAATAAATGGATAGTGGAATGCAGGTAGATATTTTTTACTTAGATCGCAGAAAAGCCTCTGATAAAGTCTCACAAAGTCAACTTTTTCGAAAACTACAGTCTATCGGTGTTGGTGATACTATTCTAAAGTGGGTTCTCAATTTTCTGAAAGGAAGGCCTCACCCAGTGTTACTGGAGGGATATCTTAGTAGCAATGAGACAAAAGTCACAAGTGGAGTACTTGTGACAAGTGGAGTACTTGGACCTTTAGTATTCAATATTTACATAAATGATCATCCAAATAACATAGATTCTGAGACACTGCTTTATGCAGATGACACAAAAATCTTTCACGCAATAACATGCTTTGAAGATACAGAAATATTACAGCAAAACAAAATAGCAGAATGGATGAAAAAATGGAGCATGGAAGTGAATACAGAAAAAAGTTGTCATGTTCGGCTAGAACCAAAACACATTTCTCGGCACTACTGCTTTGAAGGACAACATATACTTACACAAGAAGAAGCGTGAGACTTGGGAGTGACAATAGACTGTGACATGACTTTCACCAAGCATTAAAAGTCAATCGTCTCTAAGTCATCACGAGTCTTGGGAATTATTCGAGTAAATTTTTTTCTTTCTGACTCAACACTGTTTTCTACACTCTTCAAATCTTTAATGAGACCAATGATCGAATACGGTCATACAACAACCAGACCATTTTTTAAATTAATTAAAGAAAAAACTTTTTCCACAAAATAAGTTATTCAAAGAAAAGTAAAGAACTGCATTAAACAAAAATGAGCAAAAATAAAACCAAATAATCTACCTAGCTCAAAACAACCAAAAATCAGCATCGATAAATAAATGAAACCCAAAATGAACAGAAATTACAATAATAACCGAGTCAAACTCAAAACGAGCCGAAATTAGCATAAGTTTGGCGCAAAACCCATATGCCTTCCCAAGACGAGAACAAAATTTTTACTTTTCTGAAACAAAATATAAATGTTTATTGATTTGTCATAGAAAAGGCAGTGTGGTCATGGAGGAAAATAGTAACTTCGCATATATGGGGATGACAGACCAACTTCAGATTCAGTAACATTTCATTTACTGTTAGAAGAATAAATTGATAAATTTAGCATCTGTAAATTCAGCATTATTCCATTTTTAATTAGAAGAATATTCAACACAGTATTACAAGATTCAAGAACGGTTAGTGAATTTTCTAAGTCAATGGACCGATAACCTGCTTTGACCTGCAATTACGAAGGAAATTGTACCACCTTAACTCAATGCAGTATTAAAAATTCAAGAACAGTTAGTCAACTTTTTAAGTCAATGAACCGGTTACTTACTTTGACCCGGAAGTGTTTATTTTGTTTAGTATAAAATAAGTTTGTTTTAATTTTTATATATTAGTAAATCTACTGATTATGATGAACGACTGTGTCATCGAAATATTTAGAGTCTTTATTTTATATTTTCGTTTCACTGTCTAATAAAAGGACCTATCTCTATTTGGAATTCTTATTGATGTTGTTTTCACTTTTATAACTTTAATAAATCAAATAATTTTAACATTTTGATTACTAAATATCAGTATATGTATATTAAACTGACAATGCACATTCATTTGTATTTTTTATACAAATGATGCTTTGAGATATAGTGCATATAAAACATTATTTAAATAGATTTATGAATATAGATACCAATGAAAATGAACTTTCAATTTCAATTTCTTCAGTAGTGCGCCCCCTCATTCCCTCCCATTGTTGCCCCTGATTAGACTCAGCTTACAGAAAAGTTTCAATGAAGGTCTTGTCCTTGTATGGTGAGGAAAACTTTTTTTCAAATTTAAGCGGGGGGGGGGAGATTTATTGTTTTTTCAATTTTTGAAAGAAAATATCAAAATATGGCAATTCTCAATGGAAATGCCCAAAAAGATATATTTTTTTTTAATCTAGGGGGTGCAAAAGTCCGTCTTGGATTTTTACGGTTTTTTAGCTTTTTATCATTACGAGGCTCTTTTTAAGTGGCCATTCTAATAAGGAATAATTTAATATAATTTTTTCCCACTGATAATGTTCATGGTTGCTATTTTTTGCCTTTGTCCTTGAATCTCTTTTGACTCTTTAAAAGTCAAATAAAACTTTCAATTTCCAATCAAATGAGCTCTCTCTGAAGTTTATACTGAGTATCCCTTCCATAAAACCATATATGTCCCCAGGGGATAACTGACAACGCCTGCCCCCGAGTTAATAGCATAGAAGGTATAATAGTGATGTAATTTTTTGGAGATTTAGCTTTGAGAATTGTTTCTGCAATATTCCATGGAAATCTGTGTCAATTGGTAGTGGATCACAAGCATATATTGAGGAGAAATGAGTCATATAAAAATGATTTGATATAGCTAATGGCTAAAAGCTGTAGCCCTTTTCTCTTTTATTATTACTGGTATATTTTTACTTTTGTAACTTTAATAAATAGAATAATTTTAAGATATTGATTTCTAAATATCAGTATTTGTATATTAAACTGCAGTGTACATTCATTTGTATTCTTTCAGTAAAGTGCAAATTTTGTTCTGGCCTTGGGAAGGCATGGGGTTTTTGCGCCCAACTTATGTTAATTTCTGCTCGTTTCAGTTTGGCTCGGTTATTTATTGTAATTTCTGTTTGTTTTGGGTTTCATTTATTTATCGATGCTGGTTTGTGCTAGTTTTGAGCTTGCTAGATTATTTGATTTTATTTTTGCTCATTTTTTGTTCAATGTATTTCTTTACTTTTCTTTGAAACACTTCTTTTGTGGAAAAAGTCTTTTTAATTAATTTTTGTTCGTTTTATATTGACATAGTTTTTTCAGGGAAAAAGAAAATAATACTTCAAATCTTTTCGTTTATGAAGACTTTATAGTTTGGCCTGCTATTTTTATGCTGGAGAAAAATTTTCGGCAATTTTTAATTACACACACTTTTTAAAAAATCTGGGCACAAATAGTACTGTTTAACCTATTTTCATTCCTCCTCTAATTGACCTGAAACGGAAAACTTTATACCATTCGCAAAAAAATCTGTGTACTTTCTTTGATAGCTTGTATACACTTACACCATTTTGATTTAGTTAGATTTTAAGAGCAGAAGTATCCTCGAAAGTTTGAACATAATATCCTCAGACGTTCTTGAGATACTGCTGAGATAGCTTATTGGGAATTAGCATTATCAGAGTGCATTTTGATTTAATCTTAAGACAACATTTAGTTTTATAACAATAATGGGCAAATGGGTGGGTGGGAGTGAAAGGGGGATTACTTTCCTTCCAATCACTTTCGACTATTAAAAAGGGCATCAGCCCTTTCTATTTTCAATCAAATGAGCCACTTTCGAAGTTCCCACAACAAATCTATAAATTGATTTAGTTAAATTTTAAGAGCAGAATTATCCTCGAAAGTTTGAACATAATATCCTCAGTCGTTCTTGAGATACTGCTGAGATAGCTTATTGGGAATTAGCATTATCAGAGTGCATTTTGATTTAATCTTAAGACAACATTTAGTTTTATAAAAATAATAGGCAAATGGGTGGGTGGGAGTGGAAGGGGGATTACTTGCCTTCCAATCACTTTCGACTACTAAAAAGGGCATCAGCCCTTTCTATTTTCAATCAAATGAGCCCCTTTCGAAGTTCCCACAACAAATCTATAAATTGAGTTAGTTAGATTTTAAGAGCAGAATTATCCTCGAAAGTTTGAACATAATATCCTCAGTCGTTCTTGAGATACTGCTGAGATAGCTTATTGGGAATTAGCATTATCAGAGTGCATTTTGATTTAATCTTAAGACAACATTTAGTTTTATAAACATATTTGGAAATTGGGTGGGTGGGTGTGTAAGGGGGATCACTTGCCTTCCAATCACTTTCGACTATTAAAATGGGCATCAGCCCTTTCTGTTTTCAATCAAATGAGCCCCTTTCGAAGCTCCCACAACAACTCCTTCGATACAAAGTGCTCTGGTACAAAAACAACAACAAATAACTTTCGACTATTAAAAAGGGCACTAGCCCTTTGAATTTCAAATCGAATGAGCCCTTTTCTGAAGTTTCAACGACAACGCCTTCTATTAAACCTAATATGCTCCTAGGGCATAACTTAAAACCCTTGCCCTGAGCAAGGGCTGTGGTGGAGTATCCTCCTCAAAACATATTTAATATCTGTAAGTCAACTACGCTGAACACAATGGCTATCTCAAACTTTTTATTGGATGGGTGTGGGGGAATGATGGGCGTGGGGGGAGGGTTAGTTGCCCTCCAATCACTTTCGACTATTAAAAAGGGCACTAACCCTTTGAATTTCCAGTCGAATGAGCCTGTTTTGAAGTTTTTACGACAACGCCTCCTATAAAAGCCTTATATGCCCCAGGGCATAACTTAAAACTCCTAGCCTGAGGATTGTGGTGGAGTGTCCTCGTCAAAAATTATTTTTCTA
The DNA here is from genome assembly GCF_049724085.1 of Artemia sp. Qi Xiang Cuo. Classification (NCBI taxonomy): domain Eukaryota; kingdom Metazoa; phylum Arthropoda; class Branchiopoda; order Anostraca; family Artemiidae; genus Artemia; species Artemia sp. Qi Xiang Cuo. The sequence continues at coordinate 86,603,403 of NC_142794.1, forward strand.
CTTGGAAATCAACTACGTTGAACAAAATGGCTATCTCTTAATTTTGATTGGATGCGTTTGGGGGAATATGAAGGGGGGCTTGGGGGTTAGTTGCCCTCCAATCACTTTCAACTATTCAAAAGGGCAATAGCCCTTTGAATTTCCAATCGAATGAGCCTTTTTTGAAGTTTCTACGACAACGCATTCTATAAAAGCCTTATATGCCCCAGGGCTTAACTTAAAACTCTTACCCTGAGGATTGTGGGACAGTGTCCTCCTAAAAAACTTTTTTTCTATTTGGAAATCAACTACGTTGAACAAAATGCTATCTCTCAATTTTGATTGGATGTGTTCGGGGGAAAGATGAACGTGGGGCTTGGGGGTTAGTTGCCCTCCAATCACTTTCAACTATTAAAAAGGGCACTAGCCCTTTGAATTTCCAATCAAATGAGACTTTTTTGAACTTTCTACGACAACGCCTTTTATAGAAACCTTATATGCCCCCATGGCATAACTTAAAACCCGTGCCCTGAGGGTTGTTGGGGAGTATCATCCTCAAAAACACAGTTTCTATCTTGATATCAACTACGCTGAACAAAGTGGCTATCTCAAAATTTTGATTGGATGTGTTTGGAGGAATGATGGGCTTGGGGTGGGGGCTAGTTATCCCCCCCCCCAAATCACGTTCGCCTATAACCCGGCACTCGCCCTTAGACTTTACCGTCGGCTTACCCTTGATTTACGTGTCTCCGACAACGCCGTCAATAACAACCTTATATTCACCCAGGCCCTAACTTAAAACTCTTGCCCTGAGGGTTTTGGGGAAGTATCCTCCTCAAAAACATATTTTCTATCTGGAAATCAACTACGCTGAACAAAATGGCTATCTCACAATTTTGATTCTATTTTTAAATTTTTTTTTCTATTTGGAAATCAACTATTTTGAACAAAATGGCTATCTCTCAATTTTGATTGGATGTGTTTGGGGGAAAGATGAGCGGGGGGTAGGGGTTTAGTTGCCCTCCAATCACTTTCAACTATTAAAAAGAGCACTAGCCCTTTGAATTTCCAATCGAATGAGCCTATTTTTTGGTTAAATTTGGTTAAATTTTTTTGAAGTTTCTACGACAACGCCTTCTATAAAAGCCTTATATGCCCCAGGGCATAACTTAAAACTCCTACCCTGAGGATTGTTGGGAGTGTCCTCCTCAAAAACCTTTTTTCTATTTGGAAATCAACTACGTTGAACAAAATGGCTATCTCTCAATGTTGATTGGATGTGTTTGGGGGAAAGATGAGCGTGGGGGTTAGTTGCCCTCCAATCACTTTCAACTATTAAAAAGGGCATTAGCCCTTTGAATTTCCAATCAAATGAGTCTTTTTTGAACTTTCTACGACAACGCCTACTATAAAAACCTTATATGCCCCCAGAGAATAACTTAAAATACTTGCCCTGAGGGTTTTGGGGGAGTATCCTCCTCAAAAAAAAAGTGTATAAATTGATATCAACTATGCTGACCAAATAGGCTATCTCACATGTGGGTTGGGATGGGTTGGTGGGACTGTGGGGCTTGGGGGGGGGGCTAGGGGCCCCCCCAATCACTTGACGATAAAACGGCTCAAGCCCTTTGAATTTCTAATCTACTGAGCAATTTTTGAACTTTATACGACAAGGCCTTCAATAAAAACCTTATATGCCCCCAGGCTATAACTTAAAACTCTTGCCCTGAGGGTTTTGGGGAAGTATCCTCCTCAAAAACATATTTTCTATCTTGACATCAACTATAATGAACAAAATGGCTATCTCACAATTTTGATTGGATGTGTTTAGGGGAATGATGGGCGTAGGAGGGGAGATGCTAGAAAAGCTCTTGCGTCGGCCTTGCAGCAGTTGTGATTGAATCCCGGCTGTATTTCCTCATATCTTCTGGTAAAGATCAATCCACTGGTCAGCCATCGGACAACTATTCAAGATACGTTTCGTGGATCTAGTTTTGTGCAGTTGAGAAATACCCTGTGGCATAGACAGTGAATCAAAATTCTCACCAAAATTGAATGTGTTTGTCAGGTCAGCACTGTTATATGACAGTGAAACAGACCATAAATGCTACTGATGCCGAAGAATTGAGGGTCTGACAAATTACAGAAACCAACAGTTTACATTTTTTTTTTTTTTTTTTTTTTTTTTTACTGGATACTGATGTTCTAGCATTGAGGGTTTGACCACGGTTGCCTAAGAACGAATTTAGATATCACTGTCACTGATGAGTCTTGGCCTTACCGAAAGGGTACAAAACCTTCAGCTTACATTTTACTTTTATTGTTTTTCAATAGCATACTTATTTTCTTTTTTGTAACCTTCAGGTATTTTATACGTAATGTGTATCAAAACCATATAGTAGTTTCTTCATTTGCCTCAATGAATATGTTTAAGCTATCCCTCTTCAAGTAGAACTGTGAATGATTTAAGTTGTAAGATAATTAAGAACAAAAATATCTCTAGCTGGTTTTATTTTCAGTAAAAGATGTAAAAATTGGTCTTTCTTTGCATTTGAAAAAAGGACAAAAGTAATATTTTTCTAGGTCAAGAAATATTTTTACATTCTAGTATATTTTTTCCAGTTTATTTTAACTTACCATTAATTCGTAATAACTTACAGGTATGATGCTTCAAAGAGCCGGAAAGACCCTTCATGAAGTTCAGTGCATATTAGATAGCCAGGGTGCGTCTGATCTCGTTATTGAGCTCATTATGAAATGTGGCACAAGCACCGCCATATTTCAGAGTGCCATTGAGCTTGGCATAGCTCTGTTGGAGGGAGGCAACCCTGTTATACAAAAGAGTATATACAATAAGCTGCAAAATCCAGAAATTGCTCCGGAAGTTTTAAAGGTATTGCATTTTTATTACATTATTACAGCAGGAAATACCCTTCACGAAGTTCAATGTATATTAGATAGCCATGGTGCGTCAGATTATTAAGTGTTTTTTGTTGGGGTTATGTTGAAATGTGGCACAAGTACCGCCATGTTTCAGAGTGCCATTGAGCTTCGCATAGCTCTTTTGGAGAGAGCTAACCTTGTTGTACAAAGTAACCCAATACTCTTTTGTACAACAGGATTATCTCTCTCCAAAAGAGTACTTAGAATAAGCTGCAAAACCCAGCAAAATTCAGGAATTTTTGTTGGTATCATATTTTTATTAGATTTCGGATGTATAGGTTGTCTCAAGTATTTAACATGCATTTATCATTATTATTATTATTCTTTTTTTGTCAAACAATGAATCAGCTACAAAATGTCACTGTTTCGGTGCCATCTGAACGATTGAATTACTTGCTTGACTTAAGATCGTGCTCGATAGCGTCGCCAGCGTAGAGAGAACCAGACGTTAGCGTCGTTAGTCGTCTTCAGAGTGGCCTGTTTTGGGCGAGGGTAGGAGCTTCGCCTGGTTCAATGCCCCACGCTATGAGTCAGTCTAAACAATTGCGAAAGATTTTTATCTCTTCCCCCTCCCTTACGGTGCATGTCTCTGTGACAAGTTTCCTATGTATTTTTGTACTGTTTATCGAAAATGATATTTAACTCTGAATAAGTTTTTGGTGGATAATCAGTGATTTATGGCTGTTCGTCAATTTCCTTTACAATGTCTCCCTTTTTGTTACCCTTCTTCTTCTTTTTTTTGGGTGTATTTACCGAAATAGACCCTTGCGAGGGATATATGGAAATTTTTTTGGTAGTTTACAATTCAAGGGCACTGGAAAGATTTTACGAATTCATTCCAATGTTGCCACTTCCATTAATTGAAAATCTACTCAATGTTTTTTTTTTTTTTTTTCCTAGAGGGCATTAAATTATTTTTGTATGAAGAGCAAAAAAGGGATTTTAAAACTAAATTTTGCTGATAAATACTGAGATAATAATAAATTTCCTCTACTTTAGTCCCAAATATAGTGAAAAAATTACAAAAAAAACTTAGATCTTTATCCAGCTTCAATTTAAAATAGTCGACCGCTCCTTAGTTGTTTGAACCGAGCCTTTCACGTGATAGCAGAAACATGGTGCAAGAAGAGCATTACTAATTTCTCAGAATTGACTGAAATTGGCTGTAGAGAGGAAAAAGGATCCGACCAAGATGTTTCTTGTGGAGCACAGTTAGGAAACATATTCCATAGAAACAGGAACAAAATATGATCCTCTGGCCTCTTGCTCGGATCATAGCATGAAGCGAGACTGTAAATAATTTAAAGTCTAGATTAAAAAAAAATGCTATCAATAATAAATGGTGGATATACAAGTAAAAAGCTGCATGTCCTTCTTGTATTATTCCTGCCACGTATATATTACCTTCCTGTCTTTCCTTCCTTTTCCTTCATTTCTTCATAATTCCTTGCTTGTTTCTTTTGTTTCCTGGCATTTGTATATGGAAGGTATGATTGTAGAAGCTTTGAAGAGGGTGCATTCTCCTGGATTTCGAAAGTTTTCTTGTCTTTTTTAAAAGTTGGAATGAATAGGAGGGAAAACAACCTATCTCGTTTGCTCTTTTCCTTCCTGGTACCCTCTAACCTTTTCCCAAGACATGCGATCAACATTTTTAGATTTTCATATCTCTTACACCCCTGGGGGAAGGGCTATAAATGGTGCAAATCACCTTGTTTACGTTAGTTTCTTAGGAAAAATAAGACTTTCTTTGTTTTGGGTGTGATATGGTATTGAATTAATACTTGCAGGGAATGTTTCCCAAGTCAAATGGGATCACAGATGCTCTTGTGGGAGAGAGGGTGGTTTTAGGGGAGCTGAAAGGGGGTGAAAAAAAGCTTGTCGCTTCAAAGTTTTTCATCCCTTAGATGGCTTTTATTATTTTGAAATGTTTCATTATATGTAGGCATTATTGTTATCATCATTGATCTATGACTCGTGAAAATTTAAAATGAATGTCAAAACAGAGGATAAATCAAGAGAAAAACAAAATAAAATTCCACTTGAACAAAATATTATTAAATTACACTAGTCCAGGCAAGTATAGCATTCATTGCATAACTTCTCTATTTTTGTAATTTGCACTTAAGTTTTTTTTTTGCCATAATTGCTTTTCTCATCCGTTTTTTTCCAATTCTTATGTCGTTGTTTTGGCAGCTGATAAACTTTCTATCTTGGATAAGAATTGTTTTTCTTTTTACATAACTGTTTTTCTCATCTGTTTTTCTTAGTTTTATGTCCAATGTTTGTGATTTAGCAGCTGATAAACTATCTGTCATGGCTGCAATGGTAGCTGATTCCTAGTAAAGGTGAAACCATATACTAATCTTCTTACTGTGTTTTTTAAACATTTTTTTCAGGTCATTTATTGGAAAATGAAAGAGGGTCAGAAATATATTAAAGGATTTGTAGAAGGATCAAATCTTTCAGCTAACGAGGAGTCCGAAATCCCTCCGAAAATTATTGTTATGGAACAGCTGTTACATTTTTTACAGCTTCTTTGTGTAAACCACAACAAAGATCTTCAAGTATGAATATATTTTCTTTTTTTCTCTAATTAAATAATTCAAGTGTGAAGGCTTTTCCCTATTTCCTTAACTATTTTTTTCTGTTTATTTTGAGCTCAGGTTTTTTCTCTTTTTTATCATCATAATAGCTGTTTTCATCTCTTCGTTGCACCTTCAGTATTTTCAGATTTTGCAACTCCTGTGTGAGAATTGTAACCGGCATCTTCAACAATTAATATTTTTCTCAGCAGGCAATCTTAAGGCTAGTTTTTTCCTTTAATTGTTCAGTATTCAGTATTTTGAGATTTCTACAGCTTCTCTGTAAGAATTCCAACCGAAATCATCTTGTATTATTTTTTTCCTCTTTCTTGTAGTTAACCTGTTTTTCTTTGCTTATTCAGCATATTATCCCAAATTCATCTGTTTATCTTTTCATATCAAGTCCGTATTTTCAAGTTCCTCTGTTTATTGTTAGATGTTTGCACTCATCCTTGCTTAGGACTATGGGTCTGATTTTGTATGGAGGTACACTCATGTGTGTGGGTTCTACTTTGTCTTTGTGTATGAGCATACATCCATGATCTGCCATCTTTTCTTCTGCGTTTTGTTTAACAATTTTCTAATTTTCAACTATTTTTTTTGTCTCTTTTTCTAAGTTTGATTATTTTATTTTTGTATTTTGTGTGACGTATCTACTTATCGTTTTGAATTATTTGGTTCCAACCCCATGTGTATGTATTGCTCGTCGTTCCTTTGTTTTTGTGTGTATATATGCATCTACGATTTACCATCCATCTCTGTTTGTTTTTTGGGGAATCAATTCAGAAAATTTAAGGGGCGGGACAGGAATTTGCCTTTGATTCTTTTTCAAATCAACACACGAAACAAAGCTAATTTTCAAAATCAAGGGAGAAGGGGATTTTGTTTTTTACATTTCCTCAATAAAAACACCAAAAGTTTTGTGTCCAATTTTGTGGGGAGGGCGATTCCCCCTACAATTCATTTCAGTTTCTTTAGATTCAGTTTACGTTTCCTTGTATTGTCTGCTTTGAAAAAAATATTTTTAACTCATTAATTAATTAAATTAAATATAACTAAATATTAAGTATAATTTATTTTTCTTGTTTTTTTTTTTGGATCTTCTCAATGTGCTCTAGGCAAGGGAGCTTTCGAGTCTATGTCTGCCTTCCTGAAATATTGAGGTTTTTCCGTTGGTTCCTTAAATTCTCTGCACAACCTCCCTATTTTTGTGCTTCTTTGGCCTATAGCTCATCTAAACTACTTCATAAATTACTATAAGTATTGCACCACGATTTCTCGCATAAGATTTGCGGGGCTTACATTACTTTGGGGGTAAAAAGGGGATCTACTTTTGCCTCTATATACATTTGTTTGTCCAGGATTTTATTTGTTTTTGCATGTAGGCCTGTACATGATCTGCCATATTTCTCTCTGTTCCTTTGTCTTCCAATTTCTAAATTTATAGTCATTCGTATTTTTTCCTCTATTGTTTTCTAGTTGTGTGTGTTGTATGATTATTATTACAATTTATAAATCAATTAAAACGAATTTTTAGTTCGTTGTAAGTTCGTTTCTACAGCTGTTAGCTATAGAAACTTCCATAGTTAAGAAAAACTCCCTGTGTTACATCCCATATCTTTTGCTTTCTTTGTCGTTAAATATACTCGTGCGTTTTAAAACAAAAAAACTTTCATTGTCGTTGTAAACAAACTCGTACAGTATTATAACTATTTGCGCCTTGATTTCTCACGATAACTTGAATAGTATATACTTTCTTTTATTTTTGGATTTGGTGTGACATTTGGATTGAATTCTGACACAACAAGCCGTAACTCAGAAAAGCAATATTTTTTGGCTAATTTTGTTTGTTTTATTTTTTTTATTTACTTTTGTTTGTTCTTATTTTGTTTTAATGTTATTTACTTTAATTTTTACGGTTATTTTCTTGTTTTAGTCTTTTATATGCTTTTGTTTTACTCTTTTATTAGCTTTTGTTCGCTCTTAATATGCTTTACTCTTTTTGTTTGTTCTTTTAACTTCTCTTATTTTCTTGAGTTACTTATTTATTTTTCTTTGCTCTTACTTTGCTTTACTGTCTTGTTTGCCTTTTAGTTTAAATTTAGTTTTACCTTTAACACTTATTTTCGTCTTTTACTCTTTTATGTACTTCTGTTTGGTTTAATTTTGTTGTTTTACTCTTATTTACTTTTGTTTGCTCTTGATTTGTTTCAATCTTGTCTTATCTTTTGCTCTTACTTTATTTTACTCTTATCATTTTTGTTTTACTTTTTCATTTATTTCGTTTTGTCTTACTCTTAATTCTCTTGTTTTACGCTTTTATTTATTTTTGTTTGCTCTATTTTATTTGTTATACTCTTTTATCATTATCTCCAAAACCACAGTACTTATCATGGGGTTTTTCTGAAAGACGGTTTGGTATGATGCAACTAATCGTCTGAAGATACAACTTAGTAACTGATCCAAAACGTTACAGTTTCGCACTTTAAATTTCATTTCGTTGATTTTTTTCCTTACAGACTTTTTAAGGACTCAAAACTCCCAAAAAAACTACAACTTGGTTGAAGAAACCCTTGTATTTTTGGAAAGTTTATTTGGTTCTTCAGTGGGCAAGCCTGTTCTTCTTGGACCCTTTCTAAAGAAAGAGAACATATCGCTGGTTAATCAGATTCTTGAAAGTCTCACGGAATACTGTCAGGTAACTTAATGATCTATTTTTGGCTTGTTTCTAACCTGGATTCATAATAAAACAGGTTCTTGTGACTATTTCGGTTAATTTTTTTTTTAGTTGTGTAATTCTATTAGCTGTACATTAGCTATGACTTTGTTGTAATGCTTTCTTTTAGATATTCATTAGCTTTGCTGCCTAAGTAAAGAACGATCTTTTTTTTTTTTTTTTTTTTTTTTTTTTTTTTTTTTTTTTTTTTTTTTGGTTTTAGATCAGGGTACTTCGTATCTAAAAAATTGTCATAGAACCTTCAAAAAGGGCTCTTTCGATTTGAAATTGGACTGGCCAGTGCCTTTTTCAATAGTCGAAAGTGATTGGAAGGCAACTAACACCCCTTCCACGCCTACCATTTCCTCAAACGCATCTAATCAAAATTTTGAGATAGCCATTTTTAACTGACTGATAAGGTTTTTTTTTATTTAAATCAAACAAATAAATAAATGAACCACCAGAAGCAAACTTGTTTAGGCTATGCACCCTTCAAAAAAAAAAAAACCTAATATATACATTGCTATCAACAACGTAAAACAATAAATAAATGAAAAAAGAAAAGAGAGAAAAAAAAAGCACGGCACAACCTACTCCAAATTAATGCAGCCCCAAAAATAGAAAAAAACAAACCATAACTAATTATCACCGTTCTCTCACTCCCACCCTCACACAACCACAAAATTAACCAAAATACAACTGACAGACCCCTCAAGAGAATATCGCTAAGAAATGTTATACTCACCTAAACACAGACATTTTAACCTACTCCTAAAACTAGCAATATTTTCATCAACTAATAATTCATTTGGTAAACTATTATAAAACCCTGGTCCCACATGACGGATAGAGAAGAATGATCTTCGAGTTAAAGTCTGAGGTCGTCTTATCTGGGTGCTGTTCTGGTTCAGTATTCATGGACATTACATCCAGCCACGAACATTTGACCGAAACATTGTGGCAATAATCCACACTCATATTTAAACAAAAACAAAGCTGAATAAAATTTAGAACCTCCGTGTAAAGGCAGATTATGTCGTTCGACACATCTCCTTCTCGCTAATGTACCTTTTTTATCAGTGCTTTTTTAAAGCACTCTTATAGCTGAGCTCTGTATCGCACGAAGCTGAAGTAGATGTGTCGGGAAAGTACTTGACCAAAAAACATTACAGTGCAAAAGGTACGGGTGAACAGTTTAAAAATACAATTGTATATGGGGTCTATAACTTAAACATTCATCTATCAGGACACCAAGGTACTTGACAGTCTTTAATCGCTGGATGGAAGTATCAACAAATCTAAGCTCATTAATCCATGGATAGTAATTTGGAGTTTCTTTCGTAAACTAGAAACTGTGATTTATTGTTATTTAACCTCAGTTTGTTAGCTCTAGTCCATTTCCCAATTGTGTTCATACCCGTAATAAGCTTCTCCATGAGTTGCAGTTCCGTCTTTGCTGCCACTGTAAAATGCGCATCATCCGCATTTAGCGCAATAATTAACTTTATGGTTTCACTAACGGAAAAATTCAGGTCAAACGAAAAACTCTCCACAGCTCCGCACAAATCATTAATGAAAATTAAAAACAGTGTAGGCCCGAGCACAGACCCTTGTGGCACACCATATTCAATTTTCTTTGTACCTGATACGGCACCTCCAACACTCACATACAAAGGTTATCAAAGAGAGACCTTAAAAGGTCTAAGAACCTACCACGAAATCCACAATTATCAAGTTTTGCAAGCCGAATACCTTCATCAAGCGAATCAAAGGCCTTCACAATATTGAGGAAAACTGAAGCCGCTTTCCAACCAGCATGCAGGGCATCATTTACGAACGTCGCTAAAAATAGAACAGCCTGATCCATCGACATTCCTCTTCGGAAATCAAATTGGGTTTGAATTAAAAGTCTCCGCGATTCTAGAAACTCGACCATTCTAGCATTTATCATCTTTTCAAACACTCTACTTAACACTGGGAGAAGAGATATAGATCTATAACCATGGAGAAAATTCTTATCACCACCTTTAAATAACGGAATAACTTTAGCTGACTTAAAGCATTCTGGAAAAATACCACATTTCATACACTGATCAAATAGGTATACCAAATGCTCTGATACAACTGGAAATACATGCTTCAAAAGTTTCAGGGAAAAATAATCACTACCTGCGGCATTACTCTTCATGTTCCAAACTGTATTTTGGATTGGACGCAAAAAAGCAGAAACATCACTAGCCATAGGTAAAAACTGAACAAAAGACTCATCTACAGAGGAGGAGGATCCTATACCTGCCATAGTTTTTCCAATATTTGCAAAGTGGTCACACATCTGATCAGCTGCTTCCTCCGGTGATGAGGTGCAAACTCTGCAAACAGAACTCTGGGTTGGGCGGATTACCGAGTTGATTGTTTTCCAAGTCTTCGCAGGATTTCCTTCCGACCTTTTAAATTCTTCTCTGAAATATTCTATTTTAGCTTTTCGAAGAAGCTTATTCAATTCGTTGTTATATTTTCTGTACCTCTCTTCGGCATATGGTGATGTATTAGAATACTTGAATAATCACCTCCTTTCCATTATCGCTGCCATTATTACTTTAGAAATCCAAGGTTCAACTGGTGTCTTGGTTTGAACTGACTGCCTTGATATTTTACAACCTGACTTCAATATTTCATTGATTTCTACCATACCATGAACAAAACTTCATATTTACATCAAGTTCACTATCTTCAAGAAACTAAAACTTACATTTTCTAATTCATTTTTAAACTGAACCAGAACATCTCGATCGATTCTCAATGTGTTTTGATGGCCTGGGGCGGCTGATAAAAATCTTACTGTGCATTTGATTTGAGTATTCAGGAATTAAAAGCCTTAACACAAGAATCTTCAAAAGCGGGGGGTTTGGGAGGAGGCATCCCCCCATCTTTAACTCCTCAAATGATCAGCTAACAGTTAGTCAAGCAATAATAAGTTATAAACTGTACAAAAACGTGCAGAAATTATTTGAAAAAAACTACGTTTTCTAAAGAGTTAAAGAGGCTGAGTCACAAGTTCGAACCTTATAACGTACAGGGATTAGAAGGTGCAGTTGGGGGGCTGCCGTCCCCCAAATCCCTGCTTCCGTATATGAAAGGGGCTGTGCCCTCCTAAACGCCTCGCTCTTTACGCTAAAGTTTGACTCTGTCTCACAACTTTATTTTTTAAAACAATAAAAAACTTTAGCGTAAAGAGCGAGGCGTTGAGGAGTGGACAGCCCCTTTCATATACGGAAGCGGGGATTTGGGGGCGGCAGCCCCCCAACTGCACCTCCTAATCCCTGTACGTTTTAAGGTTCGAACTTGTGACTCAGCCTCTTTAACTCTTTTAGAAAACGTAGTTTTTTTCAAATAATTTCTGCACGTTTTTGTACAGTTTATAACTTATTATTGCTTGACTAACTGTTAGCTGATCTTTTGAGGAGTTAAAGATGGGGGGCTGCCGCCTTCCAAACCCCCTGCTTTTGAAGATTTTTGTGTTAAGGCTTTTAATTCCTGAGTACTCAAATCAAATGCACAGTAAGATTTTTATCAGTCGCCCTAGGACCCATGTTATCAAAGCAGTGGAGACTTACCTGTAACCTGAAGGCCGACTGTGATATTCTTCTGGTGACGCCTATTGAGCCGAAGGATTTAATAGATTGGATTTAAAAAAGAAACTGAGTTTCTTTTTTAAACTTTAAATTCAATGTATAAAAAAAATCTCTGACGGAGATTCGAACTCAAATCTTCCGCCTGACAGTCAGGATTAGCGACCACTGTACCACAGAGACATTGCATTTTTTTTTCTGTGCGATGTATTTTTGACGCAAGCAAATACCCACAAAACTTGATATTTGGTTTTTGGAAAACAGGGAAGGAGTGATCGGATTGAGCTGAAATTTTAAGGATAAGCTCCCAGGACCCAGGAAAACTTATCCTCCAGATTTCAGCCCGATCGGACAACGTTAAAGGGGGGCTATGACGCGGAAAAATAATCTGAACTCTTAGAATCCAAAGAAGCTTTTCGTAAATATGATTTCGGTAGACAATTCTTTCGATCTGAAAATATCAAAAGGTCCTAACAGGTCGAATTTTGGTTCCAATGAGTCCTCATTCACTCGGATCCGTTGCCAACTGTGGCCTTTAGGCGTGGCTGATAAAAAAAAAGAGAAATGAACTTTAAGTGGCTATATTTGGTTTTTGGAAAACAGAAAAGGAGTGATCGGATTGAACTGAAATTTGGAGGATAAGCTACCGGGCCCTAGGAAAGCTTAACCTCTAAATTTCAGCCCAATCGGACAACGTTAAAGGGGGGCTGTGGTCGAGGGGTCGAAACTTCCGGCCCACTTTTACAAATGAAGATAAAGTCGGAGGGGGGGGGTAAAATTTTGCACGTTTCTTAGTTGGAGCTTGGGCTACAAAATGCGATTACCACTGTCTCTCTGCGACCACTAGGACCGGAAATCGCTTAACATTGTGGTTGGTCGCCTCTTTATAGAGGCACAAGTGTGCCTCCTTGATGACAAAGAAACCACAAAAAATGTGTAAATGTTTGTGGATTGAATACGAAAATTTCTAGAAATTATTTTTTTACAATCATACCATAAACTTTTTTGACGTTCAACATAACATTTTCAAGCCGTTTAATCCGTGCATAATCTATAACAGAAAACTTCTGAGAAATATCCCCTATAAGTGATTAGTCTCAGTTTAGCTCATTCTTAGCACTTTGACAGTCTTAGCTCTTAAAGAGCTATTTGCCAGAAAAGATTTCAGCTTAATCTAGGAAACCCTTATCTCTTTGGAAAATATTCCAGCTCCAGAAAATTTATAGGGACTCATGAGTTCTCCCATTCCAAGAGGACAAAAGTGGCAGGAATAGCACTATCATTGTTCTCATTGACAAAACAAATGTTTGCAACAGATCCTGCTAGTATAATAAATAAAAAAATTACTTTTTTCAAAAAACAAAATAAAGAGCCATTTCAAAACTGAACATAAACCTATATTACAGCAAAAATTTGGAGTATCACCCCCTACATCAAACCCATTTGTTTACGCCAATACAATTAAATAATGTCTTTCAGTCTAGAAGCTGTGTGATAATTAAATAAAAAAAACAAGTTTTTTAAACTGAAAGTAAGGAGCGACGTTAAAACTTAAAAAGGAACAGAAATTATTCCGTATATGAAAGGGGCTGTCCCCTCCTCAACGCCTCGCTCTTTATTCCGTATATGAAAGGGGCTGTCCCCTCCTCAACGCCTCGCTCTTTACGCTAAAGTTTGACTCTGTCTCACAATTTTTTTTTAAAACAATAAAAAACTTTAGCGTAAAGAGCGAGGCGTTTAGGAGGGGACAGCCCTTTCATATACGGAATAAAGAGCGAGGCGTTGAGGAGGGGACAGCCCCTTTCATATACGGAATAATTTCTGTTCGTTTTAAGTTTTAATGTCGCTCCTTACTTTCAGTTTAAAAAACTTGTTTTTTTTATTTAATTTCTGATCGTTTTTTAGTTAATGAAGCTTTTATTTGCATAAAAATTTTACTTTTCTTTTGCTAAATGAATGTCTTTACAAATTAACTTACGTAACTAACTTCTATATTCGTATATTTTTCTTCTGGCAAAAATTCAAAGTTGCAGATTTTTGCAGATATGAGCTTGAAACCTATGTAATAGGGTTTTCTGATACGCTGAATCTGACGTTGTGATTTTCATTAAAATTCTTTCACTTGTAGGGGATGTTACCCCCTCTTTAAAAAATCGAGTAAATTTCCTCAGGCTTGTTGCCTTTGATGAGTAATACTAAACTTTATAAAATTTATATATTTAGAATCAGCATTATAAACACATTCTTTTGATACATTTATTGACATCAAAATTACGTTTTTAAATGTTTCGATTACTATTGAGCCGTATCGCTTGTTTTTTTATTGTTTTTTTATTACGTATATGTTATTACGTATATGAGGGGGTTCTGCCCTTAGTCAATACCACGCTCTTTACGTTAAAAGTTAAAAAAAAATTTGATTAAAAAAACCCTGAATCACAAAGTCAATTTAATTAGACGAGATAGCTCTTTTTAAATCATTAAAAAAAACTGTAGCGTAAAGAGCGAGGTATTGACTTGGGGGAGAACCCCCTCACCTACGTTATAATTTCTGTTCATTTTAAGTTCTAATATTCCTTCTTACATTTCAGTTGAAAAAACTTGGTTTTTTTTTTATTTAATTTCTGATCTTTTTTTAAATAATGCTTGGAAATCCGGCGCCCCCTTCATAGAAATTTCCCTTACCCCACAGAAACATCCTCCACGGAAAGATTCTCCAGAGTAACTCCCTCATCTAGCCCCCCCCCCTCCAGAAAAAATCCTTCCTGAAAATGGTTGTATACTTCCCAATAACCAATAAATAATGCTGGCAAGTCCGGCGCCCCCTTCATGGCGATTTCCTTCCCCCATGAAAAATTCTTTCATGAACATATCCTCCAACATAACTCCCGAGCCACCCGTCCCTCCCACTAGCAGAAAAAAAACCACCTGAAAACTTCTGTATACTTCCGAATAACCAATACTATATGTTAACATTGGGTAAAGTTCATATCTTTTAGCCCTCCCTCTGGGTACTTCGGGGATTAAGTCATCCCAAAAGACATATTTATCATATTTTCGACCATGCTGAACAAAATGGCTATCTCAAAATTTTGATCGGGGGACTTTGGTAAAAAAACAAGCGGGGGAGGGGGCCTAGTTGCCCTCCATTTTTTTCGGTCAATTAAAAAGGGCAATAGAACTTTTAATTTCTATTCCAATGAGCCCTCCCACGATCTTCTATGACAACTGGGTCGATACGATCACCCCTGGGGAAAACCAAACAACAAAAAACAAACAAACAAATAAACACGCAACCGTGATCTTTCTTCTGGCAAAAAATGCAAAATTCCACATTTTTGTAGATAAGAGCTTAAAACCTCTACAGTAGGGGTCTCTGATACGCTGAATATGATGGTGTGAATTTCATTAAGGTTCTATAATTTTTAGGGGGTCTTTCCCCCTTTTTTCGAAAATCAGCCAAATTTTCTCAGGCACATAACTTTTGATGGGTAAGATTAAACTTAATGAAACTTATATATTAGAAATCAGAATTAAAATCTGATCCTTTTGATGTATCTATTGGTATCAAACTCCCGTTTTTTAGATTTTCGGTTACCATTGAGCCGGGTCGCTCCTCAGTAGAACCTGACGGCGGTCGGTACACTACAACCAACAAAGATTTCTGTCCCAATCTACATAATTCTAATACCACACTTTCAAATACCATTTCCTTATTAACACGCTTTTCATTCCTCAACTTAATATCGAGACCATTCCTAACAAAAACTGCCAGTCCACCATGTTGTCTTTTCTCTCTATTCTGAACATGAAGTCGATACTCACCTATATCTAATAAACTTGTCGTATGATCTCTCAACCACGTTTTTGTCAGAGCAATGACATCTAATTTCGAAAACAGACACAATTCCTTTAAATAATCCACTTAGCTATTTAGACCTTGACAAGTCCACGATAACAAATTCAGTTGACTGGGTCCTGACAACACATTATTAATTTCAACAGAGCATTTATAGTATCCTTTAGGGGGTACCTAAAAAAAATTTTGATCTAGAACCCTATGGAGAATACCATCTTGTAAATCCTAAAAAATTTAGCGAATCTCTCTCAAGTGATCTCAATCTTTCCAAATCAACAACTAGAATAATAACTATTCATCGAAGGGGTAGCGAGAGAACGGCGAAACAAAACTATAATTTTATTAATTACCTTTCCTGGTTCACACCAAATTGAAGACAGGCCGGCCGTAAAAAGAAAATAAACCTGAAAAAAGAAAAAGATTAAAAAAACAAATTACAGAAGATGGAACAGAAAAAAAAAGAAGAACACATTAACACACAGAAGATTCCGCCACATTAATTAGCGTATCCATTCAACTGCATAGGACCCTACTACTACCTACTCATTTATCCTTTAAACTAAAATCAAAAAAATCTACTCTTAAATAAACAAACAAACAAAAAAAAAAACATCTTTTCTTTTCATAAGCTAAACTTTTCATATTTTTTTCTAAGCAACCAAACATGACACCCCCCCCCCGCCCAAAAAAAAATAAAAAACAAAAACTGTCAAATCAATCATTCCTCAGGGCCCCCGGGAGTTGCAGAGGAAGGAAGTCCATGCGCTAATTGATCAATCAACTCATGGCAAGTAAACTTTACTTTTCGACCACCCGGTCGTGCAAAAAGGATAAAACGTTGCCAAGGATTATATAAACCGGACGTAAAAAAGATAGAAAAAAGAAGCGAATTATTTTCATAAAGTCTTTTCCTTGCCTCTCTCATCGAAAGTGGGGCATCATCGCTCACATGAATATTTTGCTGGTTTCGCATCACTTTTCCCTTAAGCTTTTTTCCATTCCTGAGTATTTCGATCTTATTCTCAAGGTTGCTTGCATTAACCTTGAAACATTTCTTGTCCTTTTTAATCTCATTAACCGGAAACTGTGGTATCACTGGTAAAGCCTAGCCGTCTGTACATAACTCAGTAAACATTCCTTTAGCCTGATCATTGTCTTCAAAAACTGCGTTCCATACTATCACATTATTTTCCGTCGGTTGATATTCTGTAGCCCTAATCCTACCAGACATACGCAAAGTCTTTTCTTTGTAGTGCTTCACTTCTGTTTGCAGGTTAACCACTTGAGTTTTCAGCATAGAAACTTCATTTCCCACAGCAGTCATGCGTGAACTCGACCCCGAAAGTTCTGTCCGTAAAGCCGTTTGCTCCGATTCTATTGCTTGTATTTTATTTTCTAGTGTAGTAAATCGCTGATCGATCGAATGGACCGAGTTACGAGTATCTCGCAAAATGTCCATCAATTTCGAAAAATCCTCTGACAAGGTCTGTAATGATGCCGGAGTTTTTGCTGACTCCCGAGTAATTTCAGACGCATTGGGTGTGCTTGTCGTCATATTCTCACTTAATAAATCCTCATCCTGACGACTGCTCGTGTTCTTTTTCCTAACCGTTTTGATGTTGGAAATAATAACACAACTGTATAAGCAAAACTTTCTTACTGGAAAAAGCACCAATACCGGAAAAAGCACCAAATCCTTACTCACGTTCGTGCGAACGTGCAATAATTTTAGCTGTTAGGCACGACAAACACCTTAATCTGCCTTCAATTGAATTCAAGATCCAAATCTTCTTTCTGCGCGTCAACTGGTTACAGCAAATATTCCTTCAGACAGCAATGTATATCCTCAATAAACCTCTATTATTTTGCAAACATTTTGCTCAGATGACAGCACACAGAGTTTATCATTGATCAAACTATATTCATTTCATGACGTAACTCACAGAGCAGGCGATAGCAAGAGCCTAGATATGTTAACCAGCTGATTGCTGATTCATTATAGAATTTTGTTCTGTGTAGGTGATTTCCAGTTAGAAATTATGTTTTAGAGGAGGACACTCCCCCACAGCCCTCAGGGTAAGGGTTATAAGTTATACCCTGGGGGTATATAAGATTTCTATAGAAAATGTTGTCGTAGAAACTTCAAAAAAGGCTCATTCGATTGGAAATACGAAGGGCTAGTGCTCTTTTTAATAGTCGAAAGTGATTGGAAGGCAGCTAATACCTCTCTCACGCCCACCTTTTTCCCAAACAGATCCAATCAAGATTTTGAGATAGTCGTTTTGTTCAACTTAGTCGATAGTTCTGAAAAAGGTTTTCTTTGAAAGCGTTGTCGTAGAAACTTCAAAAGGGGCTCATTAGATTGGGAACTGAAATGGCTAGTGCCCTTTTTAATAGTCGAAAGTAAATGGAGAGCAACTAACCCCCTTCTCTCGCCCACCACAATCCCAAGCACATTCAATTATAATTTTGAAATAGCCATTTTGAAGTTCTGGAAATAATGATTTTGAGGATGACAAATCTCCCAAACCCCTCAGAGCAAAGGTTGCAAGTTATGCCGAGGGGGCGCATAAGGCTTGTATATTAAGCGTTGTCGTTGAGACTTTAAAAAGAGCTCAGTCGATTGGAAATTGAAAGGGCTAGTGCCCTTTTTTAATAGTCGAAAGTGATTAGAGGGGAACTAGCCCCCCTCTCAAGCTCACTTTTTCCCCAGACACATCCTATCAAAATTTTGAGATTGTCATTTTGTTCAACGTAGAGGAAAATTTTGAAAAAACTCATTCAATTGGGAATTAAAGGGGCTAGGGCCCGTTTTAATAGGCTAGTCGAAACTGATTGGAGGGCAACTAACCTCACTCTCACGCCCACTATTTCTCCAAATACATCCAATCAAAATTTTGAGATAGCCATTTTTTCAACGTAGTTGAAAGTTCAAGAAATAATGATTTTGAGGATAGCAAATCCCCCCAACCCCTCAGAGCAAGGGTTGCAAGTTATACCCATGGGGCGCATAAGGTTTGTATATAAATTGTTGTCGTTGGGACTTGAAAAAGAGCTCATTCGGTTGGAAATTGAAAGGGCTAGTGCCCTTTTTAATGGTAGAAAGTAAATGAAGAGCAACTAACCCCCACCTCTCGCCCACCATTCCCCAAGAAAATTCAATTAAAACCTTGAGATAGCCATTTTGTTCAACGTAGTTGAAAGTTCTGGAAATTATGATTTTGAGGATAACAAATCCCCCAAACCACTCAGAGCAAGGGTTGCAAGTTATGCCCTGGGGGCACATGTTTTTTATAGAAAGTGTTGTCGTTGGGACTTTAAAAAGGGCTCATTCTGTTTGAAATTGAAAGGGCTAGAGCCCTTTTTAATAGATGAATGTGATCGGAGGGCAAATAGACCCCCTCTCAAGCTCACTATTTCCCCAGACACATCCTATCAAAATCTTGGGATTGCCATTTTGTTCAACGTTGATAAAAGTTCTGACAATTAGGTTTTTGAGGATGACACTCCCCCCAGAGCTCTCAGGGCGAACAGTTTAGGTTATGCCCTGGGGGCATATAATGTTTTTATAGAAAATGTTGTTGTAAAAATTTCAAAAAACTCATTCAATTGAATTAAAAGGGCTAGGGCTTATTTTAATGGGCTTGTCGAAACTGATTGGAGGACAACTAACCTCACTCTCACGGCCACTATTTCTCCAAACACATCCAATCAAAATTTTGAGATAGCCATTTTTTCAAGGTAACTGAAAGTTCTGAATATTGAGTCTTTGAGGATGATCACCCCCTCCCCCTCCCCCCAACCCATCAGGGCTAAGGTTGTAAGTTATGCCCTGGGGTAATATTAGGTTTTTATAAAAAATGTTGTCGTAGACACTTCAAAAGAAAACTTATTAAATTAGTTTTGAAGAGTTTAAAAAAACTCTTCAAAATTCGTTAATGTGTCTATATCAAAATCTCTGCTGCCTCTCGGGAATGAAGCTGAAGAAAGAGTCATCACTTACTAACTGCAATTGGCGGTCTGTCGTAAAAATTCCAGAAGATCGAGGAGCCAAAAAAAAATGAACATGCACGACATTAAATAAACAAACTAGATACCTTTAATTTTGGTAAAATTAAAAAATATAAAAGAAAATTGAACAAACATGAAAAAAAAACGAAAACAAAATTTTCGTTTTACATCCTTCTCTGCCATACAACTTAAAACAGAAATACTATGCGGCTTCAACAGTAATTCAAAATACCTCACGATATCACATACATAAAAATTAGATATTGGAAAAGAAAATGACAAAACTACTGGTCGGAAACAACCTCCTCCTCTGGGTCATTTTTGGCAAACAGTTTTAGCGGATCGAAACAGTCATCATCGTATTTAACCCACTGCTGTGAGCTTTTTGGCTTTATTGTCTCCAGCCAGAGTTTCACGTTACGCTGGACCACACGAGTCTCACTGACCTTCTCTGCTCCCTTTGTATTTTTTAGCTTGTAACCGAGAGCCAATAATTCCTTTCTCCGCTTTCCTAATTCAGCAGGTAATTCAGTTGACACGCTGTAGCCCGTTTTCTTTAATTTACCACATTCTTTAAGAATCAATGAGCGATCATAATTGTTGAGCTACACGAAAATAGGCTCAACTGTTCTTTTCCTATTGCTCCGAAAACTAGGGACAACACCATCATCAGACGCGGTGAATTTGACACCTATTTGATCAGGATCCGCAATCCCGAGTGTTATTCCGAAGAAATTTTTTACTGTATCACGAAGATTTTCAGATCCATTTGGCGTATCGATCCCGTGAAGCAAAATATTGTTTCTCCGTGTATGTAAATCCACTCGAAGTGCAGACGATTTCACCTTAATCTGATTTTAACAGCTTATTTTCTGTCTTCAACACCTTATTTTCTTGTTGTAGCATCGAAATCGTAGCAGTTAATTCATCCATTCGCCGGTCAACATGCTGTTTTGTTAGTGATGTAGCCATCTCTTATTTTTTCAAATTACACATAATTCTGAAAATAATTAAAAAGTCATGAAAGGAGACTTACTCGCAAGTGCCCGTAATTTGTAATATCCAGATATTACTTTGGGCCCACGTTCATTAATCGCAAGCAGTAAAAACTTGTTATCCAAATTTTTATACATATTTGTAGGCGATTTTTCCAGCTTTTTTCTCTTTTGACCTTAATCTAGTTATCTTAATGTTTTTTTCTTTTCTTTAATGCTAATATTTATTATCAATTTCAGGGACCGGAAATTAGCCATGAAAATCCAAATTGTTTGGCAATGCACGAATCAAACGGCTTAGCCAGAGTAGTTGGCCTTTTGACAGCTGACATTGGTGCGCGTGTAGATTCAGGCAAAATTATTGAATTGAAAAATAATGCCTGTAAACTATTGCTGGCCATCATGGAAAGCCAAACTGATGCGAAGGTTGCTGAGGAGATGTTAGGCAACATGAACCCCGCACACTTGGTAAGTAACATGTGATGGTACACGTCAGGTTTTTGCTGATCTCGTTGCCAAGTCATGCAGGCTGAGCAGTGACAAGGTTCAATGGCGTCAATGGGGGGAGATGCTCGCCCTATATTTTTATGCCCCTCTCCTCTACCTATATTAAAAAAATATATATATTTTGAGTATTTCTATTAAAAAATACGTTTTTTTCGGATTTTCGTGGGA